>NC_064621.1:73241108-73545989 GCF_023898315.1 Schistocerca nitens
AATTATTTGTAAGGTAATCAGACGCTTCAAGGTGTTTTACTAATGAGAGTTCGATTCTTTAAGGAATAGGGGGTTTACTGTTATTTTTATATTTTTTGCGGATGATGGTTATGTCCGAAAGAACAGACACGACGCATTCATATAAATCATTTATGTATATTGAGATTTGTGCATTTGCCGTCCAGCATAATGCACTGTGTTCCATTAGTTAGCATCCCTCGATTAAAGACTATAAATGTTTAAAATAAAAATAACTAGCCATAATTAGGATGGTTTAGGCTCCCTCAAGCTCACTGCATATGCTGCGCACAAAGGGGACATTATATTTGGGTGTTTGGGACCACTTCATAATCCTTGTGTAAGCCTTACGTAAGACTTGTCCACTCAGCGTCCATTCTACAGACACGTGTGACAACCGCTGTCACGTCTATGACGACACGTAGCTGCTAACGAGTAGTACATCTTCCCCTGTATTCAGTCACATCCTTCTGGAGACACAAAGGCGTCTCCATCATTGGTTTGTACCCGTATGGAATCGCTGGTCGGCCTGGTGTTCTGAACTTAAGGATATGTGCTACCGATCTGCGTGTGTTCTGCGACGCTTCCGAATGGGCGTACAGCGTAGCCAAGTATCTTCTATCGCAAATCCGCGTCACTTGGTGCTATTCATCAAGTATGTAGCAAAGCAAGACTTCCACCAATCAAAACAAAATGGCTCTTGTGCCACTTCCACAACTATTTGCGACACTCTTAGGACAAGACTTTCACGACACTTCTGCCATACAGAAAACTGTGACCTTAGAAAAATGACAATGCTGACGGATACAGTGATTGGTTCAAATGACTCTGAGCACTATTGGACTTAACATCTGTGGTCATCAGTCCCCTAGAACTTACAACTACTTAAACCTAACTAACCTAAGGACATCACACACATCCATGAGGCAGGATTCGAACCTGCGACCGTTGCGGTCACGCGGTTACAGACTGAAGCGCCTAGAACCGCACGGCCACACCGGCCGGCGATTCAGTGATTGCTTTAGGTTGAATACAAAGTGTTCCAAACGGCTGAAAACCCTTATCCACTATCGCGTAACTGAAATTGAGAACAAGACACCTCCGCTGTCCTAAACAAGGGATGCACCCATGGTCTAGGGGTAATGTCTTTGATTAGTAATCAAAACATCCATCCCATGTTCTAAGCCCGCTACCGCTTCAATTATTGATTAATAATCAACTTTGGCGGATACTTCCAGCACGGTAACTCACCCTCATTCTGTCAACGGCCTTTTCGATGCGGGCGGAGGAGCAGACAGAGGTTTAGGGTACTCTCTTGACATTAGGGTGCGAAACTGGCGCTGATGGCGGAAGACTCAGCAACAACCAATGGCATGAGGATGCACATGGCAATGGAAACCTCCGCATTAAAGACACATAACGTGTGTCCGAAGTACATGTGGCCTGTAATTGAAAGTGTGTAATGATTATCTAGCTGTTGGTAAAAGATTCCGGGATAGTCCCCCATTCGGATCTCCGGGAGGGGACTGCCAAAAGGGAGGTGACCGTGATAAAAAGATGGAATACCCAATGAAAGGATAATGTTCTACGAGTCGCGGCGTGGAATGTAAGAAGTTTGAACGTGGTAATGGAGCTATAAAGTGTGAAAATGGAAATGCAAAGATTCAATATATATATAGTAGGGTTCAGTGAAGTGAAATGGAAAGAAGACACTCAGATCGCAATTCAGTAGTGGTGAAGAGCAGGCTGAAGTTTAAGACATTAATCAGGAAGAATAAATACGCAAAGAAGTGGGATACGGAAGTACTAAAGAATGAGGAGATACGCTTAAAGTTCTCTAAGTCTGTAGAGAAAGCAATAAGGGATACCTCTGTAGGCAGTACAGCTGAAGGCAAACAGGCATCTCTAAAAACGCCAGTCACAAAGTTGGAAACAAAAACACAGGTACAAAGCACGTAACTCTGAAGGAACCATGGGTAACAGAATAAATACTTCAGTTGATCGATAAAAGAGGGAAGTACAAAAATGTTCAGGTATATCCAAGAGTGCAGAAATACAAGTCGCTGAGGAATGAAATAAATAGAAAGTGCAGAGAAGCTAAGACGAAATGGCTCCATGAAAACTATGAAGAAATAGAAAAAGAAATGATTGTCGGGAGGACTGGCTCAGCATATAGAAAAGGCAAAACAGCCTCAGGAGAAATTAAAGGCAAGAGTGGTAACATTAAGAATGCAACGGGAATTCCACTGTTAAAAGCAGGGGAGAGAGCAGATTGGTGGAAAGAGTACATAGAAGGCTTCTATGAGGAGTAAGATTTGTCCGATGCGATAGAAGAAGAATCAGGAGCCGAAGTAGAAGAGATAGGGTATCCGGTATTAGAATCAGAATTTAATAGAGCTTTGGAGGATATAAGGTCAAATAACGCAGAAGAGATAGACAATATTTCATTAGAATTTCTAAACTATTTGGAGAAGTGGGAACAACACCACTGTTCAAGTTGGTGTGCAGAATGTATCAGTCTAGCGATATACCGTCTGACTTTCGAAAAAATTTCATACACACAATTCCGAAGACTGCAAAGCTGACTATTGCAAGAATTATCGCACAATCAGGTTAGCTCATGCTTCCAAGTTGATCACAAGAATAATATACAGAAGAGTGGAAGAGAAAACGAGGCTTTGTTAGATGACGACAGTTTGGCTTCAGGAAAGAGAAAGACAACAGACTAGCAATTCTGACTTTGCGTCTGATAATGGAATAAAGGCTAAAGAAAAATCAAGACATCTTCATAGGATCTGTTGATCTGGAAAAACCATTCGACAATATAAAATGGTGCAAGCTGTTCGAAAAAATTAGTGGTAAGCTAAAGGTGGAGAGCCAGTTCTGACAAAACTCTACCATCTGGTGAGCAAGATGTATGAGACAGGCGAAATACCCTCAGACTTCAAGAAGAATATAATAATTCCAATCCCAAAGAAAGCAGGTGTTGACAGATGTGAAAATTACCGAACTATCAGTTTAATAAGTCACGGCTGCAAAATACTAACGCGAATTCTTTACAGACAAATGGAAAAACTGGTAGAAGCTGACCTCGGGGAAGATCAGTTTGGATTCCGTAGAAATATGGCAACACGTGAGGCAATACTGACTCTACGACTTATTTTCGAAGCTAGATTAAGAAAAGGCAAACCTACGTTTCTAGCACTTGTAGACTTAGAGAAAGCTTTTGACAATGTTGACTGGAGTACTCTCTTTCAAATTGTGAAGGTGGCAGGGATAAAATACAGGGAGCGAAAGGCTATTTACAATTTGTACAGAAAGCAGATGGCAGTTATAAGGGTCAAGGGACATGAAAGGGAAGCAGTGGTTCGGAAGGGTTGTAGCCTCTCCCCGATGTTATTCAATATGTATATTGAGCAAGCAGTAAAGGAAACGAAAGAAAAATTCGGAGTAAGTATTAAAATTCATGGAGAAAATATAATAACTTTAAGGTTCGCCGATGACATTGTAATTCTGTCAGAGACAGCAAAGGACTTGGAAGAGCAGTTGAACGGAATGGACAGTGTCTTTGCTATTTGGGGAGCAAAATAACTGATAATCGTCGAAGTAGAGAGGATATAAAATGTACACTGGCAATGGCAAGGAAAGCGTTTCTGAAGAAGAGAAATTTGTTAACATCGAGCATAGACTTAAGTGTCAGAAAGTCGTTTCTGAAAGTTTTTATATGGAGTGTGGCCTTGTATGGAAGTGAAACATGGACGATAAATAGTTTGGACAAGAAGAGAATAGAAGCTTTCGAAATGTGGTGCTACAGAAGAATGTTGAAGATTAAATGGGTAGAACACATAACTAATGAGGAGGTACTGAATAGGATTGGGGAGAAGAGGAGTTTGTGGCACAACTTGACTAGAAGAAGGGATCGGTTGGTAGGAAATGTTCTGAGGCATCAAAGGATCACCAATTTAGTATTGGAGGGCAGTGTGGAGGGAAAAAATCGTAGAGGGAGACCAAGAGATGAATACACTAAACAGATTCAGAAGGATGTAGCCTGCAGTAGGTACTGGGAGATGAAGAAGCTTGCACAGGATAGAGTAGCATGGAGGGCTGCATCAAACCAGTCTCAGGACTGAAGACCACAACAACAACAAAGCTAAAGTGAGAGACGGGTAATATACAATATGCACAAGCGCCAAGGCGGAATAATAAGATTGGACGACCAAGAACGAAGTGCTCGGATTAAAAAGTATGTAAGACATGGATCTAGTCTTTCCCCTCTACTGTTCAATCAGTACACTGAAGAAGGAGAGGTGGAAACAAAAGAAAGGTTCAGGAGTGGGATTAAAATTCCAAGTGAAAGGATATTAATGATACGATTCGCTGATGACATTGCTGTCCTGAATGAAAGTGAAGAAGAATTACATGACCTGCTGATTGGGTGAACAGTCTAATGAGTACAGAATATGGATAGAGAGTAAATCGAAGAAGCACAAAAGTAATGAGAAGTACCAGAAGTGAGATGAGCGTGAAACTTAACATCAGGATTGAAGCTCACGAAGTAGATGAAGTTAAAGAATTCTACTATCTAGTCATCAAAACAACCAATGACGGACGGAGCAAGGAAGACATCAAAAGTATACTAGAATTGGCAAAATCGTCATTCCTGGCCAAGAGAAGTCTACTAGTATCAAATATAGGCCTTAATGTGAGGAAGAAATTTCTGAGAATATACGTTTCGAGCGCAGCATTCAATGTTAGTGAAATATAGACTGCAGGACAATCGGAGAAGAAGAGAATCGAAACATTCGAGAGGAGGTGCTACAAAGGAATGTTGAAAATTCGGTGGACTGATAAGGTAAGGAATGGCGAGGTTCTGCATAGAGTCTGAGAGGAAAGGAATATGTGTAAAACACTGACAAGGAGAAGGGACAGGATCATAGGACGTCTGTTAAAACATCAGACAATGACTTCCATGGTATTAGAGGGAAATGTAAAGGGCAAAAACTGTAGAGGAAGACAGAGATTGGAATACATCCAGCAAATAATTGAGAACGTAAATTGCAAGTGCTACTCTGAGATGAAGAGTTTGCCACAGGAGAGGAATTCTTCGCGGGCCACATCAAACCAGTCAGAAGACTGATGACTCAAAAAGAAAAAAAGCGAGGTAGCCAAGCATATCTAGTCATGTGAAGTTTATCTGTGAAGTATCCAAGTATCCATTATTCATCTTCCTTATGGTGATACGGGGAGCTTCACAGCTGAAAGGTGCTCCTGATGTTCAATCTGAGAAGCCAGTACGCTTCCCGAGTCTTTCAGAGATGCTCGTTGTAAGTGCCAAGAAATTGGTCTCTGAATTCAGAATGCATAGGTGTTATTGTAAGACAGACCCATCACTGCATTGTGTGCAGAAGATAGACCTACACGCTCATTCCCACTTGCAAGAACTGTCATCGACCTGAGGTACACACCTATAGGTATATATTGCTATGGTAGTCGACTGCAGAATTTCGGAACCTTTCTGGAGACAGAATATCAACAGTCATGCAGCAGACAATGACTGTGTGAAACACACCTCGCTATGTTCGTCCACGAGACCCAGAAGGCAGCAGATGTCAGCACCTGGATGGATACCCTCGTGTTCATTGACGCCTGGTCAGCATTAGATACCGTTCCACATTCTATTCAAAAACTTATACTCCGCACAAACACACCATGAATGCCAAACGGTACTGCGCGGCCATTTGTGTCATCCTCAGCCCACAGGCGTAACTGGATGCGGAGATGGAGGGGCGTGTGGCCAGCACACAGCTCTCCTGGTCATCGTCAGGTTTCGTGAATGGAGCCATTACTTCCCAATGAAGTATCTCCTCAATTGCCCTACAGTGCTAGCTCAGCCCAAAGCACTTTAACGTCGGTGATCTGACGGGAACCAGTGTTACCACTTTGGCCAGGCCACTGGCCCACACTAGTAGTGGAACAACAGAGTTACCATCCCACATTGCATTGTTGCCAAATTAAATCAAGATGAGGGATCCAAGATGGCGACAATAGATGTGGCAACGTAATAATAACATTACGGCAGGAAGTCCCAATTTTGGCCAGAAAATAGGTCAATTGGGCTACCTCCACTAACCTAACCCCCTCCCCTCCCCCCTCCCCTCCCCCCTCCCCTCCCCCATGAAATGGCGTGAAGTTCAAATATTGGCAGGGAAAAGGTCAATTGTGCTTCCCCCACTAACCTGAGAAAATGGTGGGGAAAATGGTCACTTGGGTTACCTCCACAAACCTGTCATACGACTGTCTGTGAAGGGCTACTGGATAGGATGGACAAAAGTCTTTATTTTGTAGGCAGTGTTCGTTTAAGCAGTTTGAGCCAGAAGCTGCATTCAGTGTGTTGACCATGAGGTCTGGAGTCCAAATGAACTAGTATACAGTACTGTCACCAGAGGGCACTGATGTTCCTTCCATGACGTAATCCAAGATAGTAGTAGTAGTAGTAGTAGTAGTAGCCTTATTCATCCATAGATCTTTTTTTTACAAGGATATAGGACATGTCAAAGTATGGCAGTCTGGAGCCAGGGGGGGGGGGGGCGGTGGGAAAAGGAGTCTGCCTGTTCTGGGGGGCTGGAGAGAGTAAGGAGTGTACTTTATTTATTTTGCAACAATTTATCTCAGACGGATTACATGTAGTTCATTTATTATGCTGAAACAGAGCACTCACTCTGACATGCTTGAGGTCACAATACACAACCTACAGACCTGTAAACTACTCATAATTAAACGAAATAATGCAGAACTCTGATGTACAGACACGCAAACAACTCGTGAATTGCCGAAATAATGCAGTAGAATGATTTGCAGACACGCAAACAACTCGTAAATTACCTAAACAATGAATAGTACAGCTTACATACCTCTTCGCAAAATACAGGGTGATTCAAAAAGAATACCACAACTTTAAAAATGTGTATTTAATGAAAGAAACATAATATAACCTTCTGTTATACATCATTACAAAGAGTATTTAAAAAGGTTTTTTTTTTCACTCGGGTAGTTGACATTCAGGTAGTTACGGACAGATAAGTGCCAATGTGGTGGCGCTCCATCCTGCTGAAATATGAATTGTTGTGCTTCTTGTTCGAGCTGAGGGAACAGCCAATTCTCTAACATGGGAGGGAATAATGTTCCAGAGCAAACACGTGTCCATATTTAATCTTCTAAAATTTCCACACGATCATGAAAGCTGTCCAACAAATACGGAGTATTAGTTCACTATTTGGCCGTCTCTAGAACGACATGGTTAGGTCAGCTACATTTCCATATCCCAATAAGTTTTTCCATTCAGACGGCTCATACCCTTAGCGGGAAATGTGAGTCATTCCCACCACAGGCCAATGCTGGCGCGCCACGCACTCCTAGACAGAATTGTCCTAGGAAACCGGCCACATACATATTTGATCGCTATACTTACAATTAAATGTTACGATTGCGGTCTTAACTGAATGAAATTCGACAATGAGCAAAGTATCGGAAATACACCATGCTAACGGCATCGTAGGACGCGGCACACTGCGTTTCTGGTTGGGAGCTGCACTTACCTGAATTCTGAGGGGTTTGTACAATAGGCTTAAGTGCCTGGCGGAACGACTGACGTCGGTCGATTTGCCACTGGGACACATCGTCATCGCTTGTCACGGTAATGATGCATGATACCCATACTAACAAATCCAACCTTGCATGAGCTATCGCAGCTAGTAAGCCACTACTGCTCTTACTACCCATCCCACTGTCGCAGAGGTTTTTTTCCCACGGCACGAGCCATGGCACTTTTTTCCCTCTGCTCTTCAAATCACTACCCTCACTCGCGTTTCGTCCACTATCTATCACCTGATGGACCGTGTTAATGCGTAGTCTTACCCAGACGCACGGACAACATCACAGCCCAGCATCCTGTGATCCACTTACTAGATAACTAACATGTTTTACGGAGGTGACAGTAGAACTTTTGGTTTGGTCACCACGTTGGCGCGGGCGTGGAGGGGCCCCATCTCTATTTTTAAGGTCGATTTTCGCCTATTGCATGCAGGACGAAACGACCTGCAATACGTCTGAGTGTCGCCGCAGTTTATGTGTTTACCGTTCCGGCGCGTCCGGAACGAATATTCCTGGCACCGACTGACTGCATTGTCCTCATGATTCTGAGAATACTTTTGGACTGTGCCCTGCTGGGTGCGACTGTCTGGCACCGGATGGCCGGTGGTCTAGGCAGGTTGTTTTCATAGCCGGTCAAATGGAAAATTCAGCAGAGGCATGATTGATCAACTTAAACTGAGGCTAGTTGACGTCACAAAGCCCTGCTCGAAATTGGAGGGAACGGTCGCTATTGGCGAGAATGATGTTCTGAGACAGTGTGGGGGGAATTTTGGAATCAGAACTGAATGCTGATTCGCAGTTTTTCGAGGGCAGGGGATTCGGGATCTGATCTTCCTCAGAGTTGGACGGTCTTGCGACTTGATCGCTCGTTTTCGGAAGAACTTAGAATTCTCGGACAGCCTTCGCGGCCAGGGGTTGACACAGAGTTGCTGCACAGCAGACGTCGGCGCCTACATCATCAGGACGCTGCCTAACGACGACGTGCTGCAGATTTCAGTACTGGTACAGTATTTTGCGGCTCCAACATTGTAGGACCTTATCAATTTTATACCGAATCCCTCAGCAGCATGCGCGTTCGCTTTGCTACAAGTCCACCTTGCTTGTTTCTCCATGTGATCCCATTTGAGCTCTCACTACTGATTATGTTGTGATGTATAAAAAATCTAATTGTAATATTTAATCTGCATATCATTTCGTAGATATATGCAGAATCCCATTTAATGTCTTTGATTATGATAAAGTTCTCTTTTTTCTGAGTAGATTACGATTTTCATTAAATTATTGTGAGCGTGCACTCCTTATTTTACCAACTAGCTGGGTCCACCATCATTTTCTTCCGTTACCGTTGCGCACATAATCAGTTAGGTGATATGTAAGGAAGGGGTCAAGTACATGTCCAGGGCTCATGCAAAATTCGTCTGAATTAAAGAGGTACAAACTCTTCTCCACCCCGGCACCTCGCATGCTTTCCGATAGAAATTATGTCTATGATTTGGAATCAAGTCTTTCCATTCAACCACATATCCGCATTGTATCCGATGGAGATGCCCTTTAATGATTACAGCCACTAGTGGTGCTGTGTTGGCAGAAGAGCCAACACCGTATTGCTAGAGGAGGCCGAAATGCACGCGTTTAATTACACGCAGACTGGCGTGAGGTCTGGAACAGGTCAGAGAAATGAGAACTTAGAAAAACGGACGCAGTTGCTGTAATACTTAACTTTAATCCATAATTGGAGTACATCGCTCTTGACGGTACATTAATATGCTCAATATAAACTGGTAATGGCGCCTTGCAAGGTCGTAGCAAATGACGTAGCTGAAGGCTATGCTAACTATCGTCTCGGCAAATGAGAGCGTATTTGTCAGTGTAGCATCGCTAGCAAAGTCGGCTGTACAACTGGACGAGAGCCAGGACGTCTCTCTAGACCTGCCGTGTGGCGGCGCTCGGTCTGCAATCACTGACAGTGGCGACACGCGGGTCCGACGTATACTAACGGACCGCGGCCGATTTAAAGGCTACCACCTAGCAAGTGTGGTGTCTGGCGGTGACACCACAAGTGAATTATATATCTGACACTCTCATATCACGAAACGAGTCACCTTTTTCGAACTTACCTGCTACAATAAAATTTTAGATAGTCTCTATGCCTCTTGCAACTGCTGCCATTTCTGCAGCTTTGCACATTTGATTGTTCCAATTTAAGTCGGGACTGAGTAGAAGTCAGACAGAGATATATCAACCACCTTCTGCAACCCATGTACAAACAGAGTGACCTGAGTTAGTGCGACAGGACTGTGTTTTGATCATTTGGATGAAATGGAAACAAGTTGTCTTAGCTCCCCCAATGTGTAAGGTCAGCGCCAAACGAAGCCTGCTTCTGGAAGACGAGATAGTGTAAAAGACAGTATGAAAACTGGGAGAAGGATGAGGATTTTGCTACTGCATTGTGGTGTGGCCCCAAACTACATACAGATACTGCCATCGAAGCAGATCCGCATCCCTCAGGGCCCACTCATGTCTATCACCCCAACATGCTATCTTTGTTATTCTGTACCATGCAACAGAGAAAAATTACGAAATTTAAAAGCTCCACTAACTACATGCGATAGAGATCTCGATAAGATTTTTGCCAAATCTCTCTCCTCACATATACTGAAAACAAATGCCGTCTGCGTGCTGGCATTGAGCCCATGTGATGATCCTATTAAATATACAGGTATTGGACCCATTGCATAGACCAGTATAAAGTTGCATTGCCTGTGCTGTTTGAGGATGACCACATGCCACAAACTATACTATAAGTCGCAAGAGACGCTCCCTGTAACCCTGCGTCACTGTTTGAAACATTGTTTTTTCTACTGTAAATAGCTTTGTACACTGACATACATTTTGTTTTTTCACCATGACTTCGAGATTTGTGTCTGTTTCTAAACTGACATTAACACATTCTGATCCATTGCTTCTCACAGAAAACTACATGTCACATGGTGTAAGTCATGGTGTTACTGCTGCTACCATAACACACCACACACACTGGATGATTTTAAATAAAAGATAGTTACAACATAAGGAAACTGGAAAAAATGGCGGCATGGAGTATTTCCAAACTGCTGTCCGAAGGTGACCTCTACATTTAAACTCATCTGTCACAGTGACAGAATAGCTGATGGCTCTGCATTCCTTTTCGAGTGATTCCTCATATTGCGGTAATGTACACAATCACTGTTTTGGTGCTAGTCATCATCAGAAGGTGTTGCCTCTCCACCAAAACTTATTGTCCAACTCAAACAAGCGATGTCAGCAATCATGATGTGGTAACCAAAAGTGAACCATTGGACAGATGGGATGGAAAGGACACTGTCGATGCACTGTAACAATAAGCATCACAGCTGATAGTGCAAACGATTTTAGCAAATTTGCAGTAGTTTCAACACTGATCAATGATGCAACAGCATACTTCCCACTTTCAGTATGATCGCCAAACCACGCCTTCTCTACATCGCAAGTATTAGTCTCTCTGGTGCTGGCCATGTCTAGAGTCGGCGGCGTCAGTGCATTGGATCCTTTGTAGGAAACAGTTAACTAATATGGTGTGGTTGGTGATACTTTGAAAGAGTTTCATACATGCAATGAGTGTTTGCGCACTACATTATTTTCGGATGTTTAAGTGTTGTGTGTGTGTTAGCAGAGCGTTATGTATGACAATTTTACATGTAGTGGATGTGTCTGTTGCATTATTTTGTGAATGGGTATGTAGGCTGTGCTACGCATTTTTTCGGTAATATACGAGTTGTCTGCGTGTCCGTACATCAGAGTACTGCATTATTTCGATAATTTACAAGTAGTTCACAGGCATGCAGGCTGTGTATTGCGACCCCAAGCACGTCAAAGTGAGTGTTTTGTATCAGTCTAACAAATCAACTACTTGAAATCCGTCCCCAAATAAATTGTTCCAAAATAAATACAGTACACTCCTTCCTCTCTCCAGCAGCCCAGTACAGGCTGAGTCCTTTTCCCGCCATTTCCAAGGAAAAGGTGGCGGTCGGATGACGTAGAGTTGTGGAGGTAGCCCAATTGACCTATATTCCCGACAAAATTTCAACTTCCGCTTATGATGTCATTGCAAGGTTGTCACATCTATCGCCACCCTACTGGATCCGCCATCTTGAATAAATTTGGCGTCAATGCAACATAGGTAGGTAACTCTGTTGTTCCACTACTCACGCTGTCACCACATGAACAAGGTATGGCATATAAGACCAGGCGTGTGATTGGCACGGAGAGTTCTTAGCAATAAAGTGTTGCTCTCAATGGCGAGACCGAGTGAGTTGGCGCAGTGGTTGGCATACTGAACACACATCCTCACACTGTCACCACATGAACAAGGTATGGAATAAAAGACCAGGCATGTGATTGGCATGGAGACTTCTTAGCAATAACGTGTTGCTCTCAATGGCGAGACCGAGCGAGTTGGCGCAGTGGTTAGCATACTGAACACACATCCTCACGCTGTCAAAACATGAACAAGGTATGGCATATAAGACAAGGCGTGTGATTGGCACGGAGAGTTCTTAGCCATAACGTGTTGCTCTCAATGGCGGGACCGAGCGTATTGGCGCAGTGGTTAGCATACTGAACACACATCCTCACGCTGTCACCAAATGAACAAGGTATGGCATATAAGACCAGGCGTGTGATTGTCATTGAGAGTACTTAGGAATCATGTGTTGCTCTTAATGGCGAGACCGAGCGAGTTGGCGCAGTGGTTGGCATACTGAACACACATCCTCACGCTGTCACCACATGAACAAGGTATGGCATATAAGACCAGGCGTGTGATTGTCACTGAGAGTACTTAGCAATCATGTGTTGCTCTTAATGGCGAGACCGAGCGAGTTGGCGCAGTGGTTCGCGTACTGAACACACATCCTCACGCTGTCACCACATGAACAAGGTATGGCATATAAGACCAGGCATGTGATTGGCACGGAGAGTTCTTAGCAATAACGTGTTGCTCTCAATGGCGAGACCGAGGAGCGAGTTAGCGCAGTGGTTAGCTTACTGAACACACATCCTTATGCTGTCACCACATGAACAACGTATGGCATATAAGACAAGGCGTGTGATTGGCACGGAGAGTTCTTAGCAATAACGTGTTGCTCTCAATGGCGAGACCGAGTGAGTTGGCGCAGTGGTTGGCATACTGAACACACATCCTCACACTGTCACCACATGACCAAGGTATGGAATAAAAGACCAGGCATGTGATTGGCATGGAGACTTCTTAGCAATAACGTGTTGCTCTCAATGGCGAGACCGAGCGAGTTGGCGCAGTGGTTAGCATACTGAACACACATCCTCACGCTGTCAAAACATGAACAAGGTATGGCATATAAGACAAGGCGTGTGATTGGCACGGAGAGTTCTTAGCAATAACGTGTTGCTCTCAATGGCGGGACCGAGCGAATTGGCGCAGTGGTTAGCATACTGAACACACATCCTCACGCTGTCACCAAATGAACAAGGTATGGCATATAAGACCAGGCGTGTGATTGTCATTGAGAGTACTTAGCAATCATATGTTGCTCTTAATGGCGAGACCGAACGAGTTGGCGCAGTGGTTGGCGTACTGAACACACATCCTCACGCTGTCACCACATGAACAAGGTATGGCATATAAGACCAGGCATGTGATTGGCACGGAGAGTTCTTAGCAATAACGTGTTGCTCCCAGTGGTGAGACCGAGCGAGTTGACGCAGTGGTTGGCATCCTCACGCTGTCACCATATGAACAAGGTATGGCATATAAGACCAGGCGTGTGATTGGCACGGGGAGCTCTTAGCAATAACGTGTTGCTCTTAATGGCGAGACCGAGCGAGTTGGCGCATTGGTTGGCATACTGAACACACATCCTCACGCAGTCACCACATGAACAAGTTATGGCATATAAGACCAGGTGTGTGATTGGCACGGAGAGTTCTTAGCAATAACGTGTTGCTCTCAATGGCGAGACCGAGTGAGTTGGCGCAGTGTTTAGCATACTGAACACACATCCTCACGCTGTCACCACATGAACAAGGTATGGCATATAAGACCAGGCGTGTGATTGGCACGGAGAGTTCTTAGCAATAATGTGTTGCTCTTAATGGTGAGACCGAGTGAGTTGGTGCAGTGGTTAGCATACCGAACACACAAGCTGTCACCACATGAACAAGGTATGGCATATAACACCAGGCGTGTGATTGGCACGGAGAATTCTTAGCAATAACGTGTTGCTCTTATTGGCGAGACCGAGCAAGTTGGCGCAGTGGTTAGCATACTGAACACACATCCTCACGCTCTCACCACATGAGCAAGGTATGGCATATAAGACCAGGCGTGTGATTGGCACGGACAGTTCTTAGTAATAACGTGTTGCTCTTAATGGCGAGACGGAGAGAGTTGGCGCAATGGTTGGCATACTGAACACACATCCTCACGCTGTCACCACATGAATAAGGTATGGCATATAAGACCAGGCGTGTGATTGGCACGGAGAGTTCTTAGCAATAACGTGTTGCTCTCAATGGCGAGACCGAGCGAGTTGGCGCAGTGGTTGGCATACTGAACACACATCCTCACGCTGTCACCACATAAACAAGGTATGGCATATAAGACCAGGCATGTGATTGGCATGGAGACTTCTTAGCAATAGCGTGTTGCTCTCAATGGCGAGACCGAGCGAGTTGGCGCAGTGGTTAGCATACTGAACACACATCCTCACGCTGTCAAAAGATGAACAAGGTATGGCATATGAGACAAGGCGTGTGATTGGCACGGAGAGTTCTTAGCAATAACGTATTGCTCTCAATGGCGAGACTGAGCGAATTGGCGAGTGGTTATACTGAACACACATCCTCACACTGTCACCAAATGAACAAGGTATGGCATATAAGACCAGGCGTGTGATTGTCACTGAGAGTACTTAGCAATCATGTGTTGCTCTTAATGGCGAGACCGAGCGAGTTGGCGCAGTGGTTGGCGTACTGAACACACATCCTCACGCTGTTACCACATGAACAAGGTATGGCATATAAGACCAGGCATGTGATTGGCACGGAGAGTTCTTAGCAATACGTGTTGCTCTCAATGGCGAGACCGAGGAGCGAGTTGGCGCAGTGGTTAGCTTACTGAACACAGATCCTTACGCTGTCACCACATGAACAACGTATGGCATATAAGACCAGGCGTGTGATTGGCACGGAGAGTTCTTAGCAATAACGTGTTGCTCTCAATGGCGAGACCGAGTGAGTTGGTGCAGTGGTTGGCATACTGAACACACATCCTCACACTGTCACCACATGAACAAGGTATGGAATAAAAGACCAGGCATGTGATTGGCATGGAGACTTCTTAGCAATAACGTGTTGCTCTCAATTTCGAGACCGAGCGAGTTGGCGCAGTGGTTAGCATACTGAACACACATCCTCACGCTGTCAAAACATGAACAAGGTATGGCATATAAGACAAGGCGTGTGATTGGCACGGAGAGTTCTTAGCAATAACGTGTTGCTCTCAATGGCGGGACCGAGCGTATTGGCGCAGTGGTTAGCATACTGAACACACATCCTCACGCTGTCACCAAATGAACAAGGTATGGCATATAAGACCAGGCGTGTGATTGTCATTGAGAGTACTTAGCAATCATGTGTTGCTCTTAATGGCGAGACCGAGCGAGTTGGCGCAGTGGTTGGCATACTGAACACACATCCTCACGCTGTCACCACATGAACAAGTTATGGCATATAAGACCAGGCATGTGATTGGCATGGAGACTTCTTAGCAATAGCGTGTTGCTCTCAATGGCGAGACCGAGCGAGTTGGCGCAGTGGTTAGCATACTGAACACACATCCTCACGCTGTCAAAACATGAACAAGGTATGGCATATGAGACAAGGCGTGTGATTGGCACGGAGAGTTCTTAGCAGTAACGTGTTGCTCTCAATGGCGATACCGAGCGAATTGGCGCAGTGGTTATACTGAACACACATCCTACGCTGTCACCAAATGAACAAGGTATGGCATATAAGACCAGGCGTGTGATTGTCACTGAGAGTACTTAGCAATCATGTGTTGCTCTTAATGGCGAGACCGAGCGAGTTGGCGCAGTGGTTCGCGTACTGAACACACATCCTCACGCTGTCACCACATGAACAAGGTATGGCATATAAGACCAGGCATGTGATTGGCATGGAGAGTTCTTAGCAATAACGTGTTGCTCTCAATGGCGAGACCGAGAAGCGAGTTGGCGCAGTGGTTAGCTTACTGAACACACATCCTTACACTGTCACTACATGAGCAACGTATGGCATATAAGACGTGTGATTGGCACGGAGAGTTCTTAGCAATAACGTGTTGCTCTCAATGGCGAGACCGAGTGAGATGGCGCAGTGGTTGGCATACTGAACACACATCCTCACACTGTCACCACATGAACAAGGTATGGAATAAAAGACCAGGCATGTGATTGGCATGGAGACTTCTTAGCAATAACGTGTTGCTCTCAATGGCGAGACCAAGCGAGTTGGCGCAGTGGTTAGCATACTGAACACACATCCTCACGCTGTCAAAACATGAACAAGGTATGGCATATAAGACAAGGCGTGTGATTGGCACGGAGAGTTCTTAGCAATAACGTGTTGCTCTCAATGGCGGGACCGAGCGAATTGGCGCAGTGGTTAGCATACTGAACACACATCCTCACGCTGTCACCAAATGAACAAGGTATGGCATATAAGACCAGGCGTGTGATTGTCATTGAGAGTACTTAGCAATCATGTGTTGCTCATAATGGCGAGACCGAGCGAGTTGGCGCAGTGGTTGGCGTACTGAACACACATCCTCACGCTGTCACCACATGAACAAGGTATGGCATATAAGACCAGGCATGTGATTGGCACGGAGAGTTCTTAGCAATAACGTGTTGCTCTCAGTGGTGAGACCGAGCGAGTTGACGCAGTGGTTGGCATCCTCACGCTGTCACCATATGAACAAGGTATGGCATATAAGACCAGGCGTGTGATTGGCACAGGGAGTTCTTAGCAATAACGTGTTGCTCTTAATGGCGAGACCGAGCGAGTTGGCGCAATGGTTGGCATACTGAACACACATCCTCACGCACTCACCACATGAAGAAGTTATGGCATATAAGACCAGGTGTGTGATTGGCACGGAGAGTTCTTAGCAATAACGTGTTGCTCTCAATGGCGAGACCGAGTGAGTTGGCGCAGTGTTTAGCATACTGAACACACATCCTCACGCTGTCACCACATGAACAAGGTATGGCATATAAGACCAGGCGTGTGATTGGCACGGAGAGTTCTTAGCAATAATGTGTTGCTCTTAATGGTGAGACCGAGTGAGTTGGCGCAGTGGTTAGCATACCGAACACACAAGCTGTCACCACATGAACAAGGTATGGCATATAACACCAGGCGTGTGATTGGCACGGAGAATTCTTAGCAATAACGTGTTGCTCTTATTGGCGAGACCAAGCAAGTTGGCGCAGTGGTTAGCATACTGTACACACATCCTCACGCTCTCACCACATGAGCAAGGTATGGCATATAAGACCAGGCGTGTGATTGGCACGGACAGTTCTTAGTAATAACGTGTTGCTCTTAATGGCGAGACGGAGAGAGTTGGCGCAATGGTTGGCATACTGAACACACATCCTCACGCTGTCACCACATGAATAAGGTATGGCATATAAGACCAGGCATGTGATTGGCATGGAGACTTCTTAGCAATAACGTGTTGCTCTCAATGGCGAGACCGAGCGAGTTGGCGCAGTCGTTGGCATACTGAACACACATCCTCACGCTGTCACCACATGAACAAGGTATGGCATATAAGACCAGGCATGTGATTGGCACGGAGAGTTCTTAGGAATAACGTGTTGCTCTCAATGGCGAGACCGAGGAGCGAGTTGGTGCAGTGGTTAGCTTACTGAACACACATCCTCACGCTGTGACCACATGAACAAGGTATGGCATATAAGACCAGGCGTGTGATTGGCACGGAGAGTTCTTAGCAATAACGTGTTGCTCTCAATGGCGAGACCGAGTGAGTTGGCGCAGTGGTTGGCATACTGAACACACATCCTCACACTGTCACCACATGACCAAGGTATGGAATAAAAGACCAGGCATGTGATTGGCATGGAGACTTCTTAGCAATAACGTGTTGCTCTCAATGGCGAGACCGAGCGAGTTGGCGCAGTGGTTAGCATACTGAACACACATCCTCACGCTGTCAAAACATGAACAAGGTATGGCATATAAGACAAGGCGTGTGATTGGCACGGAGAGTTCTTAGCAATAACGTGTTGCTCTCAATGGCGGGACCGAGCGAGTTGGCGCATTGGTTGGCATACTGAACACACATCCTCACGCAGTCACCACATGAACAACTTACGGCATATAAGACCAGGTGTGTGATTGGCACGGAGAGTTCTTAGCAATAACGTGTTGCTCTCAATGGCGAGACCGAGCGAGTTGGCGCAGTCGTTGGCATACTGAACACACATCCTCACGCTGTCACCACATGAACAAGGTATGGCATATAAGACCAGGCATGTGATTGGCACGGAGAGTTCTTAGGAATAACGTGTTGCTCTCAATGGCGAGACCGAGGAGCGAGTTGGTGCAGTGGTTAGCATACTGAACACACATCCTCACGCTGTCACCAAATGAACAAGGTATGGCATATAAGACCAGGCGTGTGATTGTCATTGAGAGTACTTAGCAATCATATGTTGCTCTTAATGGCGAGACCGAACGAGTTGGCGCAGTGGTTGGCGTACTGAACACACATCCTCACGCTGTCACCACATGAACAAGGTATGGCATATAAGACCAGGCATGTGATTGGCACGGAGAGTTCTTAGCAATAACGTGTTGCTCCCAGTGGTGAGACCGAGCGAGTTGACGCAGTGGTTGGCATCCTCACGCTGTCAATATATGAACAAGGTATGGCATATAAGACCAGGCGTGTGATTGGCACGGGGAGCTCTTAGCAATAACGTGTTGCTCTTAATGGCGAGACCGAGCGAGTTGGCGCATTGGTTGGCATACTGAACACACATCCTCACGCAGTCACCACATGAACAAGTTATGGCATATAAGACCAGGTGTGTGATTGGCACGGAGAGTTCTTAGCAATAACGTGTTGCTCTCAATGGCGAGACCGAGTGAGTTGGCGCAGTGTTTAGCATACTGAACACACATCCTCACGCTGTCACCACATGAACAAGGTATGGCATATAAGACCAGGCGTGTGATTGGCACGGAGAGTTCTTAGCAATAATGTGTTGCTCTTAATGGTGAGACCGAGTGAGTTGGTGCAGTGGTTAGCATACCGAACACACAAGCTGTCACCACATGAACAAGGTATGGCATATAACACCAGGCGTGTGATTGGCACGGAGAATTCTTAGCAATAACGTGTTGCTCTTATTGGCGAGACCGAGCAAGTTGGCGCAGTGGTTAGCATACTGAACACACATCCTCACGCTCTCACCACATGAGCAAGGTATGGCATATAAGACCAGGCGTGTGATTGGCACGGACAGTTCTTAGTAATAACGTGTTGCTCTTAATGGCGAGACGGAGAGAGTTGGCGCAATGGTTGGCATACTGAACACACATCCTCACGCTGTCACCACATGAATAAGGTATGGCATATAAGACCAGGCGTGTGATTGGCACGGAGAGTTCTTAGCAATAACGTGTTGCTCTCAATGGCGAGACCGAGCGAGTTGGCGCAGTGGTTGGCATACTGAACACACATCCTCACGCTGTCACCACATAAACAAGGTATGGCATATAAGACCAGGCATGTGATTGGCATGGAGACTTCTTAGCAATAGCGTGTTGCTCTCAATGGCGAGACCGAGCGAGTTGGCGCAGTGGTTAGCATACTGAACACACATCCTCACGCTGTCAAAAGATGAACAAGGTATGGCATATGAGACAAGGCGTGTGATTGGCACGGAGAGTTCTTAGCAATAACGTGTTGCTCTCAATGGCGAGACTGAGCGAATTGGCGCAGTGGTTATACTGAACACACATCCTCACACTGTCACCAAATGAACAAGGTATGGCATATAAGACCAGGCGTGTGATTGTCACTGAGAGTACTTAGCAATCATGTGTTGCTCTTAATGGCGAGACCGAGCGAGTTGGCGCAGTGGTTGGCGTACTGAACACACATCCTCACGCTGTTACCACATGAACAAGGTATGGCATATAAGACCAGGCATGTGATTGGCACGGAGAGTTCTTAGCAATACGTGTTGCTCTCAATGGCGAGACCGAGGAGCGAGTTGGCGCAGTGGTTAGCTTACTGAACACAGATCCTTACGCTGTCACCACATGAACAACGTATGGCATATAAGACCAGGCGTGTGATTGGCACGGAGAGTTCTTAGCAATAACGTGTTGCTCTCAATGGCGAGACCGAGTGAGTTGGTGCAGTGGTTGGCATACTGAACACACATCCTCACACTGTCACCACATGAACAAGGTATGGAATAAAAGACCAGGCATGTGATTGGCATGGAGACTTCTTAGCAATAACGTGTTGCTCTCAATTTCGAGACCGATCGAGTTGGCGCAGTGGTTAGCATACTGAACACACATCCTCACGCTGTCAAAACATGAACAAGGTATGGCATATAAGACAAGGCGTGTGATTGGCACGGAGAGTTCTTAGCAATAACGTGTTGCTCTCAATGGCGGGACCGAGCGTATTGGCGCAGTGGTTAGCATACTGAACACACATCCTCACGCTGTCACCAAATGAACAAGGTATGGCATATAAGACCAGGCGTGTGATTGTCATTGAGAGTACTTAGCAATCATGTGTTGCTCTTAATGGCGAGACCGAGCGAGTTGGCGCAGTGGTTGGCATACTGAACACACATCCTCACGCTGTCACCACATGAACAAGTTATGGCATATAAGACCAGGCATGTGATTGGCATGGAGACTTCTTAGCAATAGCGTGTTGCTCTCAATGGCGAGACCGAGCGAGTTGGCGCAGTGGTTAGCATACTGAACACACATCCTCACGCTGTCAAAACATGAACAAGGTATGGCATATGAGACAAGGCGTGTGATTGGCACGGAGAGTTCTTAGCAGTAACGTGTTGCTCTCAATGGCGATACCGAGCGAATTGGCGCAGTGGTTATACTGAACACACATCCTCACGCTGTCACCAAATGAACAAGGTATGGCATATAAGACCAGGCGTGTGATTGTCACTGAGAGTACTTAGCAATCATGTGTTGCTCTTAATGGCGAGACCGAGCGAGTTGGCGCAGTGGTTCGCGTACTGAACACACATCCTCACGCTGTCACCACATGAACAAGGTATGGCATATAAGACCAGGCATGTGATTGGCATGGAGAGTTCTTAGCAATAACGTGTTGCTCTCAATGGCGAGACCGAGAAGCGAGTTGGCGCAGTGGTTAGCTTACTGAACACACATCCTTACGCTGTCACTACATGAGCAACGTATGGCATATAAGACGTGTGATTGGCACGGAGAGTTCTTAGCAATAACGTGTTGCTCTCAATGGCGAGACCGAGTGAGATGGCGCAGTGGTTGGCAGACTGAACACACATCCTCACACTGTCACCACATGAACAAGGTATGGAATAAAAGACCAGGCATGTGATTGGCATGGAGACTTCTTAGCAATAACGTGTTGCTCTCAATGGCGAGACCAAGCGAGTTGGCGCAGTGGTTAGCATACTGAACACACATCCTCACGCTGTCAAAACATGAACAAGGTATGGCATATAAGACAAGGCGTGTGATTGGCACGGAGAGTTCTTAGCAATAACGTGTTGCTCTCAATGGCGGGACCGAGCGAATTGGCGCAGTGGTTAGCATACTGAACACACATCCTCACGCTGTCACCAAATGAACAAGGTATGGCATATAAGACCAGGCGTGTGATTGTCATTGAGAGTACTTAGCAATCATGTGTTGCTCATAATGGCGAGACCGAGCGAGTTGGCGCAGTGGTTGGCGTACTGAACACACATCCTCACGCTGTCACCACATGAACAAGGTATGGCATATAAGACCAGGCATGTGATTGGCACGGAGAGTTCTTAGCAATAACGTGTTGCTCTCAGTGGTGAGACCGAGCGAGTTGACGCAGTGGTTGGCATCCTCACGCTGTCACCATATGAACAAGGTATGGCATATAAGACCAGGCGTGTGATTGGCACAGGGAGTTCTTAGCAATAACGTGTTGCTCTTAATGGCGAGACCGAGCGAGTTGGCGCAATGGTTGGCATACTGAACACACATCCTCACGCACTCACCACATGAAGAAGTTATGGCATATAAGACCAGGTGTGTGATTGGCACGGAGAGTTCTTAGCAATAACGTGTTGCTCTCAATGGCGAGACCGAGTGAGTTGGCGCAGTGTTTAGCATACTGAACACACATCCTCACGCTGTCACCACATGAACAAGGTATGGCATATAAGACCAGGCGTGTGATTGGCACGGAGAGTTCTTAGCAATAATGTGTTGCTCTTAATGGTGAGACCGAGTGAGTTGGCGCAGTGGTTAGCATACCGAACACACAAGCTGTCACCACATGAACAAGGTATGGCATATAACACCAGGCGTGTGATTGGCACGGAGAATTCTTAGCAATAACGTGTTGCTCTTATTGGCGAGACCAAGCAAGTTGGCGCAGTGGTTAGCATACTGTACACACATCCTCACGCTCTCACCACATGAGCAAGGTATGGCATATAAGACCAGGCGTGTGATTGGCACGGACAGTTCTTAGTAATAACGTGTTGCTCTTAATGGCGAGACGGAGAGAGTTGGCGCAATGGTTGGCATACTGAACACACATCCTCACGCTGTCACCACATGAATAAGGTATGGCATATAAGACCAGGCGTGTGATTGGCATGGAGACTTCTTAGCAATAACGTGTTGCTCTCAATGGCGAGACCGAGCGAGTTGGCGCAGTCGTTGGCATACTGAACACACATCCTCACGCTGTCACCACATGAACAAGGTATGGCATATAAGACCAGGCATGTGATTGGCACGGAGAGTTCTTAGGAATAACGTGTTGCTCTCAATGGCGAGACCGAGGAGCGAGTTGGTGCAGTGGTTAGCTTACTGAACACACATCCTCACGCTGTGACCACATGAACAAGGTATGGCATATAAGACCAGGCGTGTGATTGGCACGGAGAGTTCTTAGCAATAACGTGTTGCTCTCAATGGCGAGACCGAGCGAGTTGGCGCAGTGGTTGGCATACTGAACACACATCCTCACGCTGTCACCACATGAACAAGGTATGGCATATAAGACCAGGCATGTGATTGGCATGGAGACTTCTTAGCAATAACGTGTTGCTCTCAATGGCGAGACCGAGCGAGTTGGCGCAGTGGTTAGCATACTGAACACACATCCTCACGCTGTCAAAACATGAACAAAGTATGGCATATGAGACAAGGCGTGTGATTGGCACGGAGAGTTCTTAGCAATAACGTGTTGCTCTCAATGGCGAGACCGAGCGAATTGGCGCAGTGGTTAGCATACTGAACACACATCCTCACGCTGTCACCACATGAACAAGGTATGGCATATAAGACCAGGCGTGTGATTGTCATTGAGAGTACTTAGCAATCATGTGTTGCTCTTAACGGCGAGACCGAGCGAGTTGGCGCAGTGGTTGGCGTACAGAACACACATCCTCACGCTGTCACCACATGAACAAGGTATGGCATATAAGACCAGGCATGTGATTGGCACGGAGAGTTCCTAGCAATAACGTGTTGCTCTCAATGGCGAGACCGAGGAGCGAGTTGGCGCAGTGGTTAGCTTGCTGAACACATTTCCTTACGCTGTCACCACATGAACAAGGTATGGCATATAAGACCAGGCGTGTGATTGGCACGGACAGTTCTTAGTAATAACGTGTTGCTCTTAATGGCGAGACGGAGAGAGTTGGCGCAATGGTTGGCATACTGAACACACATCCTCACGCTGCCACCACATGAATAAGGTATGGCATATAAGACCAGGCGTGTGATTGGCATGGAGACTTCTTAGCAATAACGTGTTGCTCTCAATGGCGAGACCGAGCGAGTTGGCGCAGTCGTTGGCATACTGAACACACATCCTCACGCTGTCACCACATGAACAAGGTATGGCATATAAGACCAGGCATGTGATTGGCATGGAGAGTTCTTAGCAATAACGTGTTGCTCTCAATGGCGAGACCGAGAAGCGAGTTGGCGCAGTGGTTAGCTTACTGAACACACATCCTTACGCTGTCACTACATGAGCAACGTATGGCATATAAGACGTGTGATTGGCACGGAGAGTTCTTAGCAATAACGTGTTGCTCTCAATGGCGAGACCGAGTGAGATGGCGCAGTGGTTGGCATACTGAACACACATCCTCACACTGTCACCACATGAACAAGGTATGGAATAAAAGACCAGGCATGTGATTGGCATGGAGACTTCTTAGCAATAACGTGTTGCTCTCAATGGCGAGACCAAGCGAGTTGGCGCAGTGGTTAGCATACTGAACACACATCCTCACGCTGTCAAAACATGAACAAGGTATGGCATATAAGACAAGGCGTGTGATTGGCACGGAGAGTTCTTAGCAATAACGTGTTGCTCTCAATGGCGGGACCGAGCGAATTGGCGCAGTGGTTAGCATACTGAACACACATCCTCACGCTGTCACCAAATGAACAAGGTATGGCATATAAGACCAGGCGTGTGATTGTCATTGAGAGTACTTAGCAATCATGTGTTGCTCATAATGGCGAGACCGAGCGAGTGTGCGCAGTGGTTGGCGTACTGAACACACATCCTCACGCTGTCACCACATGAACAAGGTATGGCATATAAGACCAGGCATGTGATTGGCACGGAGAGTTCTTAGCAATAACGTGTTGCTCTCAGTGGTGAGACCGAGCGAGTTGACGCAGTGGTTGGCATCCTCACGCTGTCACCATATGAACAAGGTATGGCATATAAGACCAGGCGTGTGATTGGCACAGGGAGTTCTTAGCAATAACGTGTTGCTCTTAATGGCGAGACCGAGCGAGTTGGCGCAATGGTTGGCATACTGAACACACATCCTCACGCACTCACCACATGAAGAAGTTATGGCATATAAGACCAGGTGTGTGATTGGCACGGAGAGTTCTTAGCAATAACGTGTTGCTCTCAATGGCGAGACCGAGTGAGTTGGCGCAGTGTTTAGCATACTGAACACACATCCTCACGCTGTCACCACATGAACAAGGTATGGCATATAAGACCAGGCGTGTGATTGGCACGGAGAGTTCTTAGCAATAACGTGTTGCTCTCAATGGCGAGACCGAGCGAGTTGGCGCAGTGGTTGGCATACTGAACACACATCCTCACGCTGTCACCACATGAACAAGGTATGGCATATAAGACCAGGCATGTGATTGGCATGGAGACTTCTTAGCAATAACGTGTTGCTCTCAATGGCGAGACCGAGCGAGTTGGCGCAGTGGTTAGCATACTGAACACACATCCTCACGCTGTCAAAACATGAACAAAGTATGGCATATGAGACAAGGCGTGTGATTGGCACGGATAGTTCTTAGCAATAACGTGTTGCTCTCATTGGCGAGACCGAGCGAATTGGCGCAGTGGTTAGCATACTGAACACACATCCTCACGCTGTCACCACATGAACAAGGTATGGCATATAAGACCAGGCGTGTGATTGTCATTGAGAGTACTTAGCAATCATGTGTTGCTCTTAACGGCGAGACCGAGCGAGTTGGCGCAGTGGTTGGCGTACAGAACACACATCCTCACGCTGTCCCCACATGAACAAGGTATGGCATATAAGACCAGGCATGTGATTGGCACGGAGAGTTCCTAGCAATAACGTGTTGCTCTCAATGGCGAGACCGAGGAGCGAGTTGGCGCAGTGGTTAGCTTGCTGAACACATTTCCTTACGCTGTCACCACATGAACAAGGTATGGCATATAAGACCAGGCGTGTGATTGGCACGGACAGTTCTTAGTAATAACGTGTTGCTCTTAATGGCGAGACGGAGAGAGTTGGCGCAATGGTTGGCATACTGAACACACATCCTCACGCTGTCACCACATGAATAAGGTATGGCATATAAGACCAGGCGTGTGATTGGCATGGAGACTTCTTAGCAATAACGTGTTGCTCTCAATGGCGAGACCGAGCGAGTTGGCGCAGTCGTTGGCATACTGAACACACATCCTCACGCTGTCACCACATGAACAAGGTATGGCATATAAGACCAGGCATGTGATTGGCATGGAGAGTTCTTAGCAATAACGTGTTGCTCTCAATGGCGAGACCGAGAAGCGAGTTGGCGCAGTGGTTAGCTTACTGAACACACATCCTTACGCTGTCACTACATGAGCAACGTATGGCATATAAGACGTGTGATTGGCACGGAGAGTTCTTAGCAATAACGTGTTGCTCTCAATGGCGAGACCGAGTGAGATGGCGCAGTGGTTGGCATACTGAACACACATCCTCACACTGTCACCACATGAACAAGGTATGGAATAAAAGACCAGGCATGTGATTGGCATGGAGACTTCTTAGCAATAACGCGTTGCTCTCAATGGCGAGACCAAGCGAGTTGGCGCAGTGGTTAGCATACTGAACACACATCCTCACGCTGTCAAAACATGAACAAGGTATGGCATATAAGACAAGGCGTGTGATTGGCACGGAGAGTTCTTAGCAATAACGTGTTGCTCTCAATGGCGGGACCGAGCGAATTGGCGCAGTGGTTAGCATACTGAACACACATCCTCACGCTGTCACCAAATGAACAAGGTATGGCATATAAGACCAGGCGTGTGATTGTCATTGAGAGTACTTAGCAATCATGTGTTGCTCATAATGGCGAGACCGAGCGAGTTGGCGCAGTGGTTGGCGTACTGAACACACATCCTCACGCTGTCACCACATGAACAAGGTATGGCATATAAGACCAGGCATGTGATTGGCACGGAGAGTTCTTAGCAATAACGTGTTGCTCTCAGTGGTGAGACCGAGCGAGTTGACGCAGTGGTTGGCATCCTCACGCTGTCACCATATGAACAAGGTATGGCATATAAGACCAGGCGTGTGATTGGCACAGGGAGTTCTTAGCAATAACGTGTTGCTCTTAATGGCGAGACCGAGCGAGTTGGCGCAATGGTTGGCATACTGAACACACATCCTCACGCACTCACCACATGAAGAAGTTATGGCATATAAGACCAGGTGTGTGATTGGCACGGAGAGTTCTTAGCAATAACGTGTTGCTCTCAATGGCGAGACCGAGTGAGTTGGCGCAGTGTTTAGCATACTGAACACACATCCTCACGCTGTCACCACATGAACAAGGTATGGCATATAAGACCAGGCGTGTGATTGGCACGGAGAGTTCTTAGCAATAATGTGTTGCTCTTAATGGTGAGACCGAGTGAGTTGGCGCAGTGGTTAGCATACCGAACACACAAGCTGTCACCACATGAACAAGGTATGGCATATAACACCAGGCGTGTGATTGGCACGGAGAATTCTTAGCAATAACGTGTTGCTCTTATTGGCGAGACCAAGCAAGTTGGCGCAGTGGTTAGCATACTGTACACACATCCTCACGCTCTCACCACATGAGCAAGGTATGGCATATAAGACCAGGCGTGTGATTGGCACGGACAGTTCTTAGTAATAACGTGTTGCTTTTAATGGCGAGACGGAGAGAGTTGGCGCAATGGTTGGCATACTGAACACACATCCTCACGCTGTCACCACATGAATAAGGTATGGCATATAAGACCAGGCGTGTGATTGGCATGGAGACTTCTTAGCAATAACGTGTTGCTCTCAATGGCGAGACCGAGCGAGTTGGCGCAGTCGTTGGCATACTGAACACACATCCTCACGCTGTCACCACATGAACAAGGTATGGCATATAAGACCAGGCATGTGATTGGCACGGAGAGTTCTTAGGAATAACGTGTTGCTCTCAATGGCGAGACCGAGGAGCGAGTTGGTGCAGTGGTTAGCTTACTGAACACACATCCTCACGCTGTGACCACATGAACAAGGTATGGCATATAAGACCAGGCGTGTGATTGGCACGGAGAGTTCTTAGCAATAACGTGTTGCTCTCAATGGCGAGACCGAGCGAGTTGGCGCAGTGGTTGGCATACTGAACACACATCCTCACGCTGTCACCACATGAACAAGGTATGGCATATAAGACCAGGCATGTGATTGGCATGGAGACTTCTTAGCAATAACGTGTTGCTCTCAATGGCGAGACCGAGCGAGTTGGCGCAGTGGTTAGCATACTGAACACACATCCTCACGCTGTCAAAACATGAACAAAGTATGGCATATGAGACAAGGCGTGTGATTGGCACGGAGAGTTCTTAGCAATAACGTGTTGCTCTCAATGGCGAGACCGAGCGAATTGGCGCAGTGGTTAGCATACTGAACACACATCCTCACGCTGTCACCACATGAACAAGGTATGGCATATAAGACCAGGCGTGTGATTGTCATTGAGAGTACTTAGCAATCATGTGTTGCTCTTAACGGCGAGACCGAGCGAGTTGGCGCAGTGGTTGGCGTACAGAACACACATCCTCACGCTGTCACCACATGAACAAGGTATGGCATATAAGACCAGGCATGTGATTGGCACGGAGAGTTCCTAGCAATAACGTGTTGCTCTCAATGGCGAGACCGAAGAGCGAGTTGGCGCAGTGGTTAGCTTGCTGAACACATTTCCTTACGCTGTCACCACATGAACAAGGTATGGCATATAAGACCAGGCGTGTGATTGGCACGGACAGTTCTTAGTAATAACGTGTTGCTCTTAATGGCGAGACGGAGAGAGTTGGCGCAATGGTTGGCATACTGAACACACATCCTCACGCTGTCACCACATGAATAAGGTATGGCATATAAGACCAGGCGTGTGATTGGCATGGAGACTTCTTAGCAATAACGTGTTGCTCTCAATGGCGAGACCGAGCGAGTTGGCGCAGTCGTTGGCATACTGAACACACATCCTCACGCTGTCACCACATGAACAAGGTATGGCATATAAGACCAGGCATGTGATTGGCACGGAGAGTTCTTAGGAATAACGTGTTGCTCTCAATGGCGAGACCGAGGAGCGAGTTGGTGCAGTGGCTAGCTTACTGAACACACATCCTCACGCTGTGACCACATGAACAAGGTATGGCATATCAGACCAGGCGTGTGATTGGCACGGAGAGTTCTTAGCAATAACGTGTTGCTCTCAATGGCGAGACCGAGCGAGTTGGCGCAGTGGTTGGCATACTGAACACACATCCTCACGCTGTCACCACATGAACAAGGTATGGCATATAAGACCAGGCATGTGATTGGCATGGAGACTTCTTAGCAATAACGTGTTGCTCTCAATGGCGAGACCGAGCGAGTTGGCGCAGTGGTTAGCATACTGAACACACATCCTCACGCTGTCAAAACATGAACAAAGTATGGCATATGAGACAAGGCGTGTGATTGGCACGGAGAGTTCTTAGCAATAACGTGTTGCTCTCAATGGCGAGACCGAGCGAATTGGCGCAGTGGTTAGCATACTGAACACACATCCTCACGCTGTCACCACATGAACAAGGTATGGCATATAAGACCAGGCGTGTGATTGTCATTGAGAGTACTTAGCAATCATGTGTTGCTCTTAACGGCGAGACCGAGCGAGTTGGCGCAGTGGTTGGCGTACAGAACACTCATCCTCACGCTGTCACCACATGAACAAGGTATGGCATATAAGACCAGGCATGTGATTGGCACGGAGAGTTCTTAGCAATAACGTGTTGCTCTCAATGGCGAGACCGAGGAGCGAGTTGGCGCAGTGGTTAGCTTGCTGAACACATTTCCTTACGCTGTCACCACATGAACAAGGTATGGCATATAAGACCAGGCATGTGATTGGCACGGAGAGTTCTTAGCAATAACGTGTTGCTCTAAATGGCGGGACCGAGCGAGTTGGCGCAGTGGTTGGCATACTGAACACACATCCTCACGCTGTCACCACATGAACAAGGTATGGCATATAAGACCAGGCGTGTGATTGCCGCAGAGAGTTCTTAGCAATAACGTGTTGCTCTTAAGGGTGAGACTGAGTGAGTTGGTGCAGTGGTTAGCATACTGAACACACATCCTCACGCTGTCACCAGATGAACAAGGTATGGCATATAAGACCAGGCGTGTGATTGGCACGGGGAGTTATTAGCAATAACGTGTTGCACTTAATGGCGAGACCGAGCGAGTTGGCGCAATTGTTGGCATACTGAACACACATTCTCACGCTGTCACCACATGAACAAGGTATGGCATATAAGACCAGGTCTGTGATTGGCACGGAGAGTTCTTAGCAATAACGTGTTGCTCTCAATGGCGAGACCGAGTGAGTTGGTGCAGTGTTTAGCATACTGAACACACATCCTCACGCTGTCACCACATGAACAAGGTATGGCATATAAGACCAGGCGTGTGATTGGCACGGGGAGTTCTTAGCAATAACGTGTTGCTCTTAATGGCGAGACCGAGTGAGTTGGCGCAGTGTTTAGCATACTGAACACACATCCTCACGCTGTCACCACATGAACAAGGTATGGCATATAAGACCAGGTGTGTGATTGGCTCGGAGAGTTCTTAGCAATAATGTGTTGCTCTTAATGGTGAGACCGAGTGAGTTGGCGCAGTGGTTAGCATACTGAACACACATCCTCACGCTGTCACCACATGAACAAGGTATGGCAAATAAGACCAGGCGTGTGATTGGCACGGAGAATTCTTAGCAATAACGTGTTGCTCTTATTGGCGAGACCGAGCAAGTTGGCGCAGTGGTTAGCATACTGAACACACATTCTCATGCTCTCACCACATGAGCAAGGTATGGCATATAAGACCAGGCGTGTGATTGGCACGGACAGTTCTTAGTAATAACGTGTTGCTCTTAATGGCGAGACAGAGTGAGTTGACGCAATGGTTGGCATACTGAACACACATCCTCACGCTGTCACCACACGAATAAGGTATGGCATATAAGACCAGGCGTGTGATTGGCATGGAGGGTTCTTAGCAATAACGTGTTGCTCTCAATGGCGAGACCGAGCGAGTTGGCGCAGTGGTTAGCATACTGAACACACATCCTCACGCTGTCAAAACATGAAAAAGGTATGGCATATAAGACAAGGCGTGTGATTGTCACGGACAGTTCTTAGCAATAACGTGTTGCTCTCAATGGTGAGACTGAGTGAATTGGCGCAGTGGTTAGCATACTGAACACACATCCTCACGCTGTCACCATATGAACAAAGTATGGCATATAAGACCAGGCGTGTGATTGGCACGGACAGTTCTTAGCAATAACGTGTTGCTCGTATTGGCGAGACTGAGCCAGTTGGTGCAGTGGTTAGCATACTGAACACAGATCCTCATGCTGTCAAAACATGAACAAGGTATGGCATATAAGCCAGGCGTGTGATTGGCACGGACAGTTGTTAGTAATAACGTGTTGCTCTCAATGGCGAGACCGAGCGAGTTGGCGCAGTGGTTTGCATACTGAACACACATCCTCACGCTGTCACCACATGAGCAATGTATGGCATATAAGACCAGGCATGTGATTGGCATGGAGACTTCGTAGCAATAACGTGTTGCTCTCAATGGCGAGACCGAGCGAGTTGGCGCAGTGGTTAGCATACTGAACACACATCCTCACGCTGTCCAAACATGAACAAGATATGGCATATAAGGCATGGCGTGTGATTGGCACGGAGAGTTCTTAGCAATAACGTGTTGCTCTCAATGGCGAGACCGAGCGATTTGGCGCAGTGGTTAGCATACTGAACACACATCCTCACGCTGTCACCAAATGAACAAGGTATGGCATATAAGACCAGGCGTGTGATTGTCATTGAGAGTACTTAGCAATCATGTGTTGCTCTTAATGGCGAGTCCGAGCGAGTTGGCGCAGTGGTTGGCGTTTTGAACATACATCCTCACGCTGTCACCACATGAGCAGGGTATGGCATATAAGACCAGGCGTGTGATTGGCTCGGACAGTTCTTAGCAATAATGTGTTACTCTCAATGGCGAGACCGAGTGAGTTGGCGCAGTGGTTAGCATACTGAACACACATCCTCACGCTGTCACCACATGAACAAGGTATGGCATATAAGACCAGGCGTGTGATTGCCGCGGAGAGTTCTTAGCAATAAGGTGTTGCTCTTAGTGGTGAGACTGAGTGAGTTGACGCAGTGGTTGGCATACTGAACACACATCCTCACACTGTCACCTTATGAACAAGGTATGGCAAATAAGACCAGGCGTGTGATTGGCACGGGGAGTTCTTAGCAATAACGTATTGCTCTTAATGGCGAGACCGAGCGAGTTGGCGCAATGGTTGGCATACTGAACACACATCCTCACGCTGTCACCACATGAACAAGGTATGGCATATAAGACCAGGCGTGTGATTGGCACGGAGAGTTCTTAGCAATAACGTGTTGCTCTCAGTGGTGAGACTGATTAAGTTGACGCAGTGGTTGGCATACCGAACACACATCCTCACGCTGTCACCACATGAACAAGGTATGGCATATAAGACCGGGCGTGTGATTTGGCATGGAGAGTTCTTAGCAATAACGTGTTGCTCTTAATGGTGAGACCGTGTGAGTTGGTGCAGTGGTTAGCATACTGAACACACATCCTCATGCTGTCACCACATGAACAAGGTATGGCATATAAGACCATGCATGTGATTGGCACGGAGAGTTCTTAGCAATAACGTGTTGCTCTCAGTGGTGAGACTGAGTGAGTTGACGCAGTGGTTGGCATACTGAACACACATCCTCACTCTGTCACCACATGAACATGGTATGGCAAATAAGACCAGGTGTGTGATTGGCACGGGGAGTTCTTAGCAATAATGTATTGCTCTTAATGGCGAGACCGAGCGAGTTGGCGCAATTGTTAGCATACTGAGCACACAACCTCACGCTGTCACCACATGAACAAGGTATGGCATATAAGACCAGGCATGTAATTGGCACGGAGAGTTCTTAGCAATAACATGTTGCTCTCAGTGGTGAGACTGAGTGAGTTGACGCAGTGGTTGGCATACTGAACACACATCCTCACGCTGTCACCCCATGAACATGGTATGACATATAAGACCAGGCGTGTGATTTGGCACGGAGAGTTCTTAGCAATAACGTGTTGCTCTTACTGGTGAGACCGAGAGTGTTGGCGCAGTGGTTAGCATACTGAACTCACATCCTCACGCTGTCACCACATGAACAAGGTATGGCATATAAGACCAGGCATGTGATTGGCACGGAGAGTTCTTAGCAATAACGTGTTGCTCTCAATGGCGAGACCGAGGAGCGAGTAGGCGCAGTGGTTGGCTTGCTGAACACACATCCTCACGCTGTCACCACATGAACAAGGTATGGCATATAAGACCAGGCGTGTGATTGGCACGGGGAGTTATTAGCAATAACGTGTTGCACTTAATGGCGAGACCGAGCGAGTTGGCGCAATGGTTGGCATACTGAACACACATCCTCACGCTGTCACCACATGAACAAGGTATGGCATATAAGACCAGGCATGTAATTGGCACGGAGAGTTCTTAGTAATAACGTGTTGCTCTCAATGGCGAGACCGAGTGAGTTGGTGCAGTGTTTAGCATACTGAACACACATCCTCACGCTGTCACCACATGAACAAGGTATGGCATATAAGACCAGGCGTGTGATAGCCGCGGAGAGTTCTTAGCAATAACGTGTTGCTCTGAATGGTGAGACTGAGTGAGTTGGTGCAGTGGTTAGCATACTGAACACACATCCTCACGCTGTCACCAGATGAACAAGGTATGGCATATAAGACCAGGCGTGTGATTGGCACGGGGAGTTATTAGCAATAACGTGTTGCACTTAATGGCGAGACCGAGTGAGTTGATGCAGTGTTTGGCATACTGAACACACATCCTCACGCTGTCACCACATGAACAAGGTATGGCATATAAGACCAGGCGTGTGATTGCTGCGGAGATTTCTTAGCAATAACGTGTTGCTCTTAATGGTGAGACTGAGTGATTTGGCGCAGTGGTTAGCATACTGAACACACATCCTCACGCTGTCACCACATGAACAAGGTATGGCATATAAGACCAGGCGTGTGATTGGCACGGGGAGTTCTTAGCAATAACGTGTTGCTCTTAATGGCGAGACCGAGTGAGTTGGCGCAGTGTTTAGCATACTGAACACACATCCTCACGCTGTCACCACATGAACACGGTATGGCATATAAGACCAGGCGTGTGTTTGGCTCGGAGAGTTCTTAGCAATCATGTGTTGCTCTTAATGGTGAGACCGAGTGAGTTGGCGCAGTGGTTAGCATACTGAACACACATCCTCACGCTGTCACCACATGAACAAGGTATGGCAAATAAGACCAGGCGTGTGATTGGCATGGAGAATTCTTAGCAATAACGTGTTGCTCTTATTGGCGAGACCGAACAAGTTGGCGCATTGGTTACCATACTGAACACACATCCTCATGCTCTCACCACATAAGCAAGGTATGGCATATAAGACCAGGCGTGTGATTGGCACGGACAGTTCTTAGTAATAACGTGTTGCTCTTAATGGCGAGACAGAGTGAGTTGGCGGAATGGTTTGCATACTGAACACACATCCTCACGCTGTCACCACACGAATAAGGTATGGCATATAAGACCAGGCGTGTGATTGGCATGGAGGGTTCTTAGCAATAACGTGTTGCTCTCAATGGCGAGACCGAGCGAGTTGGCGCAGTGGTTAGCATACTGAACACACATCCTCACGCTGTCAAAACATGAACAAGGTATGGCATATAAGACAAGGCGTGTGATTGTCACGGACAGTTCTTAGCAATAACGTGTTGCTCTCAATGGTGAGACTAAGTGAATTGGCGAAGTGGTTAGCATACTGAACACACATCCTCACGCTGTCACCATATGAACAAGGTATGGCATATAAGACTAGGCGTGTGATTGGCACGGACAGTTCTTAGCAATAACGTGTTGCTCGTATTGGCGAGACTGAGCCAGTTGGTGCAGTGGTTAGCATACTGAACACAGATCCTCATGCTGTCACCACATGAACAAGGTATGGCATATAAGACCAGGCGTGTGATTGGCACGGACAGTTGTTAGTAATAACATGTTGCTCTCAATGACGAGACCGAGCGAGTTGGCGCAGTGGTTAGCATACTGAACACACATCCTCACGCTGTCCAAACATGAACAAGGTATGGCATATAAGACAAGGCGTGTGATTGGCACAGAGAGTTCTTAGCAATAACGTGTTGCTCTCAATGGCGAGACCGAGCGATTTGGCGCAGTGGTTAGCATACTGAACACACATCCTCACGCTGTCACCAAATGAACAAGGTATGGCATATAAGACCAGGCGTGTGATTGTCATTGAGAGTACTTAGCAATCATGTGTTGCTCTTAATGGCGAGTCCGAGCGAGTTGGCGCAGTGGTTGGCGTTCTGAACATACATCCTCACGCTGTCACCACATGCACAAGGTATGGCATATAAGACCAGGCATGTGATTGGCATGGAGAGTTCTTAGCAATAACGTGTTGCTCTCAGTGGTGAGACCGAGCGAGTTGACGTAGTGGTTGGCATACTGAACACACATCCTCACGCTCTCACCACAAGAACAAGGTATGGCATATAAGACCAGGCGTGTGATTTGACACGGAGAGTTCTTAGCAATAACGTGTTGCTCTTGATGGTGAGACCGAGTGAGTTGGCGCAGTGGTTAGCATACTGAACACACATCCTCACGCTGTCACCACATGAGCAGGGTATGGCATATAAGACCAGGCGTGTGATTGGCACGGACAGTTCTTAGCAATAATGTGTTACTCTCAATGGCGAGACCGAGTGAGTTGGCGCAGTGGTTAGCATACTGAACACACATCCTCACGCTGTCCAAACATGAACAAGGTATGGCATATAAGGCATGGCGTGTGATTGGCACGGAGAGTTCTTAGCAATAACGTGTTGCTCTCAATGGCGAGACCGAGCGATTTGGCGCAGTGGTTAGCATACTGAACACACATCCTCACGCTGTCACCAAATGAACAAGGTATGGCATATAAGACCAGGCGTGTGATTGTCATTGAGAGTACTTAGCAATCATGTGTTGCTCTTAATGGCGAGTCCGAGCGAGTTGGCGCAGTGGTTGGCGTTTTGAACATACATCCTCACGCTGTCACCACATGCACAAGGTATGGCATATAAGACCAGGCATGTGATTGGCATGGAGAGTTCTTAGCAATAACGTGTTTCTCTCAGTGGTGAGGACGAGCGAGTGGACGCAGTGGTTGGCATACTGAACACACATCCGCACGCTCTCACCGCATGAACAAGGTATGGCATATAAGACCAGGCGTGTGATTTGGCACGGAGAGTTCTTAACAATAACGTGTTGCTCTTGATGGTGAGACCGAGTGAGTTGGCGCAGTGGTTAGCATACTGAACACACATCCTCACGCTGTCACCACATGAGCAGGGTATGGCATATAAGACCAGGCGTGTGATTGGCTCGGACAGTTCTTAGCAATAATGTGTTACTCTCAATGGCGAGACCGAGTGAGTTGGCGCAGTGGTTAGCATACTGAACACACATCCTCACGCTGTCAAAACATGAACAAGGTATGGCATATAAGACCAGGCGTGTGATTGCCGCGGAGAGTTCTTAGCAATAAGGTGTTGCTCTTAGTGGTGAGACTGAGTGAGTTGACGCAGTGGTTGGCATACTGAACACACATCCTCACACTGTCACCTTATGAACAAGGTATGGCAAATAAGACCAGGCGTGTGATTGGCACGGGGAGTTCTTAGCAATAACGTATTGCTCTTAATGGCGAGACCGAGCGAGTTGGCGCAATGGTTGGCATACTGAACACACATCCTCACGCTGTCACCACATGAACAAGGTATGGCATATAAGACCAGGCGTGTGATTGGCACGGAGAGTTCTTAGCAATAACGTGTTGCTCTCAGTGGTGAGACTGATTAAGTTGACGCAGTGGTTGGCATACCGAACACACATCCTCACGCTGTCACCACATGAACAAGGTATGGCATATAAGACCGGGCGTGTGATTTGGCATGGAGAGTTCTTAGCAATAACGTGTTGCTCTTAATGGTGAGACCGTGTGAGTTGGTGCAGTGGTTAGCATACTGAACACACATCCTCATGCTGTCACCACATGAACAAGGTATGGCATATAAGACCATGCATGTGATTGGCACGGAGAGTTCTTAGCAATAACGTGTTGCTCTCAGTGGTGAGACTGAGTGAGTTGACGCAGTGGTTGGCATACTGAACACACATCCTCACTCTGTCACCACATGAACATGGTATGGCAAATAAGACCAGGTGTGTGATTGGCACGGGGAGTTCTTAGCAATAATGTATTGCTCTTAATGGCGAGACCGAGCGAGTTGGCGCAATTGTTAGCATACTGAGCACACAACCTCACGCTGTCACCACATGAACAAGGTATGGCATATAAGACCAGGCATGTAATTGGCACGGAGAGTTCTTAGCAATAACATGTTGCTCTCAGTGGTGAGACTGAGTGAGTTGACGCAGTGGTTGGCATACTGAACACACATCCTCACGCTGTCACCCCATGAACATGGTATGACATATAAGACCAGGCGTGTGATTTGGCACGGAGAGTTCTTAGCAATAACGTGTTGCTCTTACTGGTGAGACCGAGAGTGTTGGCGCAGTGGTTAGCATACTGAAGTCACATCCTCACGCTGTCACCACATGAACAAGGTATGGCATATAAGACCAGGCATGTGATTGGCACGGAGAGTTCTTAGCAATAACGTGTTGCTCTCAATGGCGAGACCGAGGAGCGAGTAGGCGCAGTGGTTGGCTTGCTGAACACACATCCTCACGCTGTCACCACATGAACAAGGTATGGCATATAAGACCAGGCGTGTGATTGGCACGGGGAGTTATTAGCAATAACGTGTTGCACTTAATGGCGAGACCGAGCGAGTTGGCGCAATGGTTGGCATACTGAACACACATCCTCACGCTGTCACCACATGAACAAGGTATGGCATATAAGACCAGGTGTGTGATTGGCACGGAGAGTTCTTAGTAATAACGTGTTGCTCTCAATGGCGAGACCGAGTGAGTTGGTGCAGTGTTTAGCATACTGAACACACATCCTCACGCTGTCACCACATGAACAAGGTATGGCATATAAGACCAGGCGTGTGATTGCCGCGGAGAGTTCTTAGCAATAACGTGTTGCTCTGAATGGTGAGACTGAGTGAGTTGGTGCAGTGGTTAGCATACTGAACACACATCCTCACGCTGTCACCAGATGAACAAGGTATGGCATATAAGACCAGGCGTGTGATTGGCACGGGGAGTTATTAGCAATAACGTGTTGCACTTAATGGCGAGACCGAGCGAGTTGGCGCAATGGTTGGCATACTGAACACACATCCTCACGCTGTCACCACATGAACAAGGTATGGCATATAAGACCAAGTGTGTGATTGGCACGGAGAGTTCTTAGCAATAACGTGTTGCTCTCAATGGCGAGACCGAGTGAGTTGGTGCAGTGTTTAGCATACTGAACACACATCCTCACGCTGTCACCACATGAACAAGGTATGGCATATAAGACCAGGCGTGTGATTGGCACGGAGAGTTCTTAGCAATAATGTGTTGCTCTTAATGGTGAGACCGAGTGAGTTGATGCAGTGTTTGGCATACTGAACACACATCCTCACGCTGTCACCACATGAACAAGGTATGGCATATAAGACCAGGCGTGTGATTGCTGCGGAGATTTCTTAGCAATAACGTGTTGCTCTTAATGGTGAGACTGAGTTATTTGGCGCAGTGGTTAGCATACTGAACACACATCCTCACGCTGTCACCACATGAACAAGGTATGGCATATAAGACCAGGCGTGTGATTGGCACGGGGAGTTCTTAGCAATAACGTGTTGCTCTTAATGGCGAGACCGAGTGAGTTGGCGCAGTGTTTAGCATACTGAACACACATCCTCACGCTGTCACCACATGAACACGGTATGGCATATAAGACCAGGCGTGTGATTGGCTCGGAGAGTTCTTAGCAATCATGTGTTGCTCTTAATGGTGAGACCGAGTGAGTTGGCGCAGTGGTTAGCATACTGAACACACATCCTCACGCTGTCACCACATGAACAAGGTATGGCAAATAAGACCAGGCGTGTGATTGGCATGGAGAATTCTTAGCAATAACGTGTTGCTCTTATTGGCGAGACCGAGCAAGTTGGCGCAGTGGTTACCATACTGAACACACATCCTCATGCTCTCACCACATAAGCAAGGTATGGCATATAAGACCAGGCGTGTGATTGGCACGGACACTTCTTAGTAATAACGTGTTGCTCTTAATGGCGAGACAGAGTGAGTTGGCGGAATGGTTTGCATACTGAACACACATCCTCACGCTGTCACCACACGAATAAGGTATGGCATATAAGACCAGGCGTGTGATTGGCATGGAGGGTTCTTAGCAATAACGTGTTGCTCTCAATGGCGAGACCGAGCGAGTTGGCGCAGTGGTTAGCATACTGAACACACATCCTCACGCTGTCAAAACATGAACAAGGTATGGCATATAAGACAAGGCGTGTGATTGTCACGGACAGTTCTTAGCAATAACGTGTTGCTCTCAATGGTGAGACTAAGTGAATTGGCGCAGTGGTTAGCATACTGAACACACATCCTCACGCTGTCACCATATGAACAAGGTATGGCATATAAGACTAGGCGTGTGATTGGCACGGACAGTTCTTAGCAATAACGTGTTGCTCGTATTGGCGAGACTGAGCCAGTTGGTGCAGTGGTTAGCATACTGAACACAGATCCTCATGCTGTCACCACATGAACAAGGTATGGCATATAAGACCAGGCGTGTGATTGGCACGGACAGTTGTTAGTAATAACATGTTGCTCTCAATGACGAGACCGAGCGAGTTGGCGCAGTGGTTAGCATACTGAACACACATCCTCACGCTGTCCAAACATGAACAAGGTATGGCATATAAGACAAGGCGTGTGATTGGCACAGAGAGTTCTTAGCAATAACGTGTTGCTCTCAATGGCGAGACCGAGCGATTTGGCGCAGTGGTTAGCATACTGAACACACATCCTCACGGTGTCACCAAATGAACAAGGTATGGCATATAAGACCAGGCGTGTGATTGTCATTGAGAGTACTTAGCAATCATGTGTTGCTCTTAATGGCGAGTCCGAGCGAGTTGGCGCAGTGGTTGGCGTTCTGAACATACATCCTCACGCTGTCACCACATGCACAAGGTATGGCATATAAGACCAGGCATGTGATTGGCATGGAGAGTTCTTAGCAATAACGTGTTGCTCTCAGTGGTGAGACCGAGCGAGTTGACGTAGTGGTTGACATACTGAACACACATCCTCACGCTCTCACCACAAGAACAAGGTATGGCATATAAGACCAGGCGTGTGATTTGGCACGGAGAGTTCTTAGCAATAACGTGTTGCTCTTGATGGTGAGACCGAGTGAGTTGGCGCAGTGGTTAGCATACTGAACACACATCCTCACGCTGTCACCACATGAGCAGGGTATGGCATATAAGACCAGGCGTGTGATTGGCACGGACAGTTCTTAGCAATAATGTGTTACTCTCAATGGCGAGACCGAGTGAGTTGGCGCAGTGGTTAGCATACTGAACACACATCCTCACGCTGTCAAAACATGAACAAGGTATGGCATATAAGACCAGGCGTGTGATTGCCGCGGAGAGTTCTTAGCAATAAGGTGTTGCTCTTAGTGGTGAGACTGAGTGAGTTGACGCAGTGGTTGGCATACTGAACACACGTCCTCACGCTGTCACCACATGAACAAGGTATGGCAAACAAGACCAGGCGTGTGATTGGCACGGGGAGTTCTTAGCAATAATGTATTGCTCTTAACGGCGAGACCGAGCGAGTTGGCGCAATGGTTAGCATACTGAACACACAACCTCACGCTGTCACCACATGAACAAGGTATTGCATATAAGACCAGGCATGTAATTGGCACGGAGAGTTCTTAGCAATAACGTGTTGCTCTCAGTGGTGAGACTGAGTGAGTTGACGCAGTGGTTGGCATACTGAACACACATCCTCACGCTGTCACCACATGAACAAGGTATGGCATATAAGACCAGGCGTGTGGTTTGGCACGGAGAGTTCTTAGCAATAACGTGTTGCTCTTAATGGTGAGACCGAGCGAGTTGGTGCAGTGGTTGCATACTGAACACACATCCTCACGCTCTCACCACATGGACAAGGTATGGCATATAAGACCAGGCGTGTGATTGGCTCGGAGAGTTCTTAGCAATAATGTGTTACTCTCAATGGCGAGACCGAGTGAGTTGGCGCAGTGGTTAGCATACTGAACACACATCCTCACGCTGTCAAAACATGAACAAGGTATGGCATATAAGACCAGGCGTGTGATTGCCGCGGAGAGTTCTTAGGAATAAGGTGTTGCTCTTAGTGGTGAGACTGAGTGAGTTGGCGCAGTGGTTAGCATACTGAACGCACATCCTCACGCTGTCACCACATGAACAAGGTATGGCAAATAAGACCAGGCGTGTGATTGGCACGGGGAGTTCTTAGCAATAACGTATTGCTCTTAATGGCGAGACCGAGCGAGTTGGCGCAATGGTTGGCATACTGAACACACATCCTCACGCTGTCACCCCATGAACAAGGTATGGCATATAAGACCAGGCGTGTGATTTGGCACGGAGAGTTCTTAGCAATAACGTGTTGCTCTTACTGGTGAGACCGAGTGAGTTGGCGCAGTGGTTAGCATACTGAACACACATCCTCACGCTGTCACCACATGAACAAGGTATGGCATATAAGACCAGGCATGTGATTGGCACGGAGAGTTCTTAGCAATAACGTGTTGCACTTAATGGCGAGACCGAGCGAGTTGGCGCAATGGTTGGCATACTGAACACACATCCTCACGCTGTCACCACATGAACAAGGTATGGCATATAAGACCAGGCGTGTGATTGCCGCAGAGAGTTCTTAGCAATAACGTGTTGCTCTTAAGGGTGAGACTGAGTGAGTTGGTGCAGTGGTTAGCATACTGAACACACATCCTCACGCTGTCACCAGATGAACAAGGTATGGCATATAAGACCAGGCGTGTGATTGGCACGGGGAGTTATTAGCAATAACGTGTTGCACTTAATGGCGAGACCGAGCGAGTTGGCGCAATGGTTGGCATACTGAACACACATCCTCACGCTGTCACCACATGAACAAGGTATGGCATATAAGACCAGGCGTGTGATTGCCGCGGAGAGTTCCTAGCAATAACGTGTTGCTCTGAATGGTGAGACTGAGTGAGTTGGTGCAGTGGTTAGCATACTGAACACACATCCTCACGCTGTCACCAGATGAACAAGGTATGGCATATAAGACCAGGCGTGTGATTGGCACGGGGAGTTATTAGCAATAACGTGTTGCACTTAATGGCGAGACCGAGCGATTTGGCGCAATGGTTGGCATACTGAACACACATCCTCACGCTGTCACCACATGAACAAGGTATGGCATATAAGACCAAGTGTGTGATTGGCACGGAGAGTTCTTAGCAATAACGTGTTGCTCTCAATGGCGAGACCGAGTGAGTTGGTGCAGTGTTTAGCATACTGAACACACATCCTCACGCTGTCACCACATGAACAAGGTATGGCATATAAGACCAGGCGTGTGATTGGCACGGAGAGTTCTTAGCAATAATGTGTTGCTCTTAATGGTGAGACCGAGTGAGTTGATGCAGTGTTTGGCATACTGAACACACATCCTCACGCTGTCACCACATGAACAAGGTATGGCATATAAGACCAGGCGTGTGATTGCTGCGGAGATTTCTTAGCAATAACGTGTTGCTCTTAATGGTGAGACTGAGTGATTTGGCGCAGTGGTTAGCATACTGAACTCACATCCTCACGCTGTCACCACATGAACAAGGTATGGCATATAAGACCAGGCGTGTGATTGGCACGGGGAGTTCTTAGCAATAACGTGTTGCTCTTAATGGCGAGACCGAGTGAGTTGGCGCAGTGTTTAGCATACTGAACACACATCCTCACGCTGTCACCACATGAACACGGTATGGCATATAAGACCAGGCGTGTGATTGGCTCGGAGAGTTCTTAGCAATCATGTGTTGCTCTTAATGGTGAGACCGAGTGAGTTGGCGCAGTGGTTAGCATACTGAACACACATCCTCACGCTGTCACCACATGAACAAGGTATGGCATATAAGACAAGGCGTGTGATTGTCACGGACAGTTCTTAGAAATAACGTGTTGCTCTCAATGGTGAGACTAAGTGAATTGGCGCAGTGGTTAGCATACTGAACACACATCCTCACGCTGTCACCATATGAACAAGGTATGGCATATAAGACTAGGCGTGTGATTGGCACGGACAGTTCTTAGCAATAACGTGTTGCTCGTATTGGCGAGACTGAGCCAGTTGGTGCAGTGGTTAGCATACTGAACACAGATCCTCATGCTGTCACCACATGAACAAGGTATGGCATATAAGACCAGGCGTGTGATTGGCACGGACAGTTGTTAGTAATAACATGTTGCTCTCAATGACGAGACCGAGCGAGTTGGCGCAGTGGTTAGCATACTGAACACACATCCTCACGCTGTCCAAACATGAACAAGGTATGGCATATAAGACAAGGCGTGTGATTGGCACAGAGAGTTCTTAGCAATAACGTGTTGCTCTCAATGGCGAGACCGAGCGATTTGGCGCAGTGGTTAGCATACTGAACACACATCCTCACGCTGTCACCAAATGAACAAGGTATGGCATATAAGACCAGGCGTGTGATTGTCATTGAGAGTACTTAGCAATCATGTGTTGCTCTTAATGGCGAGTCCGAGCGAGTTGGCGCAGTGGTTTGCGTTCTGAACATACATCCTCACGCTGTCACCACATGCACAAGGTATGGCATATAAGACCAGGCATGTGATTGGCATGGAGAGTTCTTAGCAATAACGTGTTGCTCTCAGTGGTGAGACCGAGCGAGTTGACGTAGTGGTTGGCATACTGAACACACATCCTCACGCTCTCACCACAAGAACAAGGTATGGCATATAAGACCAGGCGTGTGATTTGGCACGGAGAGTTCTTAGCAATAACGTGTTGCTCTTGATGGTGAGACCGAGTGAGTTGGCGCAGTGGTTAGCATACTGAACACACATCCTCACGCTGTCACCACATGAGCAGGGTATGGCATATAAGACCAGGCGTGTGATTGGCACGGACAGTTCTTAGCAATAATGTGTTACTCTCAATGGCGAGACCGAGTGAGTTGGCGCAGTGGTTAGCATACTGAACACACATCCTCACGCTGTCAAAACATGAACAAGGTATGGCATATAAGACCAGGCGTGTGATTGCCGCGGAGAGTTCTTAGCAATAAGGTGTTGCTCTTAGTGGTGAGACTGAGTGAGTTGACGCAGTGGTTGGCATACTGAACACACGTCCTCACGCTGTCACCACATGAACAAGGTATGGCAAACAAGACCAGGCGTGTGATTGGCACGGGGAGTTCTTAGCAATAATGTATTGCTCTTAATGGCGAGACCGAGCGAGTTGGCGCAATGGTTAGCATACTGAACACACAACCTCACGCTGTCACCACATGAACAAGGTATTGCATATAAGACCAGGCATGTAATTGGCACGGAGAGTTCTTAGCAATAACGTGTTGCTCTCAGTGGTGAGACTGAGTGAGTTGACGCAGTGGTTGGCATACTGAACACACATCCTCACGCTGTCACCACATGAACAAGGTATGGCATATAAGACCAGGCGTGTGGTTAGCACGGAGAGTTCTTAGCAATAACGTGTTGCTCTTAATGGTGAGACCGAGCGAGTTGGTGCAGTGGTTGCATACTGAACACACATCCTCACGCTCTCACCACATGGACAAGGTATGGCATATAAGACCAGGCGTGTGATTGGCTCGGAGAGTTCTTAGCAATAATGTGTTACTCTCAATGGCGAGACCGAGTGAGTTGGCGCAGTGGTTAGCATACTGAACACACATCCTCACGCTGTCAAAACATGAACAAGGTATGGCATATAAGACCAGGCGTGTGATTGCCGCGGAGAGTTCTTAGGAATAAGGTGTTGCTCTTAGTGGTGAGACTGAGTGAGTTGGCGCAGTGGTTAGCATACTGAACGCACATCCTCACGCTGTCACCACATGAACAAGGTATGGCAAATAAGACCAGGCGTGTGATTGGCACGGGGAGTTCTTAGCAATAACGTATTGCTCTTAATGGCGAGACCGAGCGAGTTGGCGCAATGGTTGGCATACTGAACACACATCCTCACGCTGTCACCCCATGAACAAGGTATGGCATATAAGACCAGGCAAGTGATTTGGCACGGAGAGTTCTTAGCAATAACGTGTTGCTCTTACGGGTGAGACCGAGTGAGTTGGCGCAGTGGTTAGCATACTGAACACACATCCTCACGCTGTCACCACATGAACAAGGTATGGCATATAAGACCAGGCATGTGATTGGCACGGAGAGTTCTTAGCAATAACGTGTTGCTCTCAATGGCGAGACCGAGGAGTGAGTAGGCGCAGTGGTTGGCTTGCTGAACACACATCCTCACGCTGTCACCACATGAACAAGGTATGGTATATAAGACCAGGTGTGTGATTGGCACGGGGAGTTATTAGCAATAACGTGTTGCACTTAATGGCGAGACCGAGCGAGTTGGCGCAATGGTTGGCATACTGAACACACATCCTCACGCTGTCACCACATGAACAAGGTATGGCATATAAGACCAGGCGTGTGATTGCCGAGGAGAGTTCTTAGCAATAACGTGTTGCTCTGAATGGTGAGACTGAGTGAGTTGGTGCAGTGGTTAGCATACTGAACACACATCCTCACGCTGTCACCAGATGAACAAGGTATGGCATATAAGACCAGGCGTGTGATTGGCACGGGGAGTTATTAGCAATAACGTGTTGCACTTAATGGCGAGACCGAGCGAGTTAGCGCAATGGTTGGCATACTGAACACACATCCTCACGCTGTCACCACATGAACAAGGTATGGCATATAAGACCAGGTGTGTGATTGGTACGGAGAGTTCTTAGCAATAACGTGTTGCTCTCAATGGCGAGACCGAGTGAGTTGGTGCAGTGTTTAGCATCCTGAACACACATCCTCACGCTGTCACCACATGAACAAGGTATGGCATATAAGACCAGGCGTGTGATTGACACGGAGAGTTCTTAGCAATAATGTGTTGCTCTTAATGGTGAGACCGAGTGAGTTGATGCAGTGGTTGGCATACTGAACACACATCCTCACGCTGTCACCACATGAACAAGGTATGGCATATAAGACCAGGCGTGTGATTGCTGCGGAGATTTCTTAGCAATAACGTGTTGCTCTTAATGGTGAGACTGAGTGATTTGGTGCAGTGGTTAGCATACTGAACACACATCCTCACGCTGTCACCACATGAACAAGGTATGGCATATAAGACCAGGCGTGTGATTGGCACGGCGAGTTCTTAGCAATAACGTGTTGCCCTTAATGGCGAGACCGAGTGAGTTGGCGCAGTGTTTAGCATACTGAACACACATCCTCACGCTGTCACCACATGAACAAGGTATGGCATATAAGACCAGGCGTGAGATTGGCTCGGAGAGTTCTTAGCAATAATGTGTTGCTCTTAATGGTGAGACCGAGTGAGTTGGCGCAGTGTTTAGCATACTGAACACACATCCTCACGCTGTCACCACATGAACAAGGTATGGCAAATAAGACCAGGCGTGTGATTGGCATGGAGAATTCTTAGCAATAACGTGTTGCTCTTATTGGCGAGACCGAGCAAGTTGGCGCAGTGGTTAGCATACTGAACACACATCCTCATGCTCTCACCACATGAGCAAGATATGGCATATAAGACCAGGCGTGTGATTGGCACGGACAGTTCTTAGTAATAACGTGTTGCTCTTAATGGCGAGACAGAGTGAGTTGGCGCAATGGTTGGCATACTGAAAACACATCCTCACGCTGTCACCACACGAATAAGCTATGGCATATAAGACCAGGCGTGTGATTGGCATGGAGGGTTCTTAGCAATAACGTGTTGCTCTCAATGGCGAGACCGAGCGAGTTGGCGCAGTGGTTAGCATACTGAACACACATCCTCACGCTGTCAAAACATGAACAAGGTATGGCATATAAGACAAGGCGTGTGATTGTCACGGACAGTTCTTAGCAATAACGTGTTGCTCTCAATGGTGAGACTGAGTGAATTGGCGCAGTGGTTAGCATACTGAACACACATCCTCACGCTGTCACCATATGAACAAGGTATGGCATATAAGACCAGGCGTGTGATTGGCACGGACAGTTCTTAGCAATAACGTGTTGCTCCTATTGGCGAGACTGAGCCAGTTGGTGCAGTGGTTAGCATACTGAACACACATCCTCACGCTGTCACCACATGAACAAGGTATGGCATATAAGACAAGGCGTGTGATTGGCACGGAGAGTTCTTAGCAATAACGTGTTGCTCTCAATGGCGAGACCGAGCGATTTGGCGCAGTGGTTAGCATACTGAACACACATCCTCACGCTGTCACCAAATGAACAAGGTATGGCATATAAGACCAGGCGTGTGATTGTCATTGAGAGTACTTAGCAATCATGTGTTGCTCTTAATGGCGAGTCCGAGCGAGTTGGGGCAGTGGTTGGCGTTCTGAACATACATCCTCACGCTGTCACCACATGCACAAGGTATGGCATATAAGACCAGGCATGTGATTGGCATGGAGAGTTCTTAGCAATAACGTGTTGCTCTCAGTGGTGAGACCGAGCGAGTTGACGCAGTGGTTGGCATACTGAACACACATCCTCACGCTCTCACCACAAGAACAAGGTATGGCATATAAGACCAGGCGTGTGATTTGGCACGGAGAGTTCTTAGCAATAACGTGTTGCTCTTGATGGTGAGACCGAGTGAGTTGGCGCAGTGGTTAGCATACTGAACACACATCCTCACGCTGTCACCACATGAGCAGGGTATGGCATATAAGACCAGGCGTGTGGTTTGCCACGGACAGTTCTTAGCAATAATGTGTTACTCTCAATGGCGAGACCGAGTGAGTTGGCGCAGTGGTTAGCATACTGAACACACATCCTCACGCTGTCAAAACATGAACAAGGTATGGCATATAAGACCAGGCGTGTGATTGGCACGGAGAGTTCTTAGCAATAACGTGTTGCTCTTAGTGGTGAGACTGAGTGAGTTGACGCAGTGGTTGGCATACTGAACACACGTCCTCACGCTGTCACCACATGAACAAGGTATGGCAAACAAGACCAGGCGTGTGATTGACACAGGGAGTTCTTAGCAATAACGTATTGCTCTTAATGGCGAGACCGAGCGAGTTGGCGCAATGGTTGGCATACTGAACACACATCCTCATGCTGTCACCACATGAACAAGGTATGGCATATAAGACCAGGCGTGTGATTGGCACGGAGAGTTCTTAGCAATAACGTGTTGCGCTCAGTGGTGAGACTGATTAAGTTGACGCAGTGGTCGGCATACCGAACACACATCCTCACGCTGTCACCACATGAACAAGGTATGGCATATAAGACCGGGCGTGTGATTTGGCACGGAGAGTTCTTAGCAATAACGTGTTGCTCTTAATGGTGAGAACGTGTGAGTTGGTGCAGTGGTTAGCATACTGAACACACATCCTCACGCTGTCACCCCATGAACAAGTTATGGCATATAAGACCAAGCATGTGATTGGCACGGAGAGTTCTTAGCAATAACGTGTTGCTCTCAGTGGTGAGACTGAGTGAGTTGACGCAGTGGTTGGCATACTGAACACACATCCTCACACTGTCACCACATGAACAAGGTATGGCAGATAAGACCAGGCGTGTGATTGGCACGGGGAGTTCTTAGCAATAACGTATTGCTCTTAATGGCGAGACCGAGCGAGTTGGCGCAATGGTTGGCATACTGAACACACATCCTGACGCTGTCACCACATGAACAAGGTATGGCATATAAGACCAGGCATGTGATTGGCACGGAGAGTTCTTAGCAATAACGTGTTGCTCTTACTGGTGAGACCGAGTGAGTTGGCGCAGTGGTTAGCATACTGAACACACATCCTCACGCTGTCACCACATGAACAAGGTATGGCATATAAGACCAGGCATGTGATTGGCACGGAGAGTTCTTAGCAATAACGTGTTGCTCTCAATGGCGAGACCGAGGAGCGAGTAGGCGCAGTGGTTGGCTTGCTGAACACACATCCTCACGCTGTCACCACATGAACAAGGTATGGCATATAAGACCAGGCGTGTGATTGGCACGGAGAGTTATTAGCAATAACGTGTTGCACTTAATGGCGAGACCGAGCGAGTTGGCGCAATGGTTGGCATACTGAACACACATCCTCATGCTGTCACCACATGAACAAGGTATGGCATATAAGACCAGGCGTGTGATTGCCGCGGAGAGTTCTTAGCAATAACGTGTTGCTCTGAATGGTGAGACTGAGTGAGTTGGTGCAGTGGTTAGCATACTGAACACACATCCTCACGCTGTCACCAGATGAACAAGGTATGGCATATAAGACCAGGCGTGTGATTGGCACGGGGAGTTATTAGCAATAACGTGTTGCACTTAATGGCGAGACCGAGCGAGTTAGCGCAATGGTTGGCATACTGAACACACATCCTCACGCTGTCACCACATGAACAGGGTATGGCATATAAGACCAGGTGTGTGATTGGCACGGAGAGTCTTAGCAATAACGTGTTGCTCTCAATGGCGAGACCGAGTAAGTTGGTGCAGTGTTTAGCATACTGAACACACATCCTCACGCTGTCACCACATGAACAAGGTATGGCATATAAGACCAGGCGTGTGATTGACACGGAGAGTTCTTAGCAATAATGTGTTGCTCTTAATGGTGAGACCGAGTGAGTTGATGCAGTGGTTGGCATACTGAACACACATCCTCACGCTGTCACCACATGAACAAGGTATGGCATATAAGACCAGGCGTGTGATTGCTGCGGAGATTTCTTAGCAATAACGTGTTGCTCTTAATGGTGAGACTGAGTGATTTGGCGCAGTGGTTAGCATACTGAACACACATCCTCACGCTGTCACCACATGAACAAGGTATGGCATATAAGACCAGGCGTGTGATTGGCACGGGGAGTTCTTAGCAATAACGTGTTGCTCTTAATGGCGAGACCGAGTGAGTTGGCGCAGTGTTTAGCATACTGAACACACATCCTCACGCCGTCATCACATGAACAAGGTATGGCATATAAGACCAGGCGTGTGATTGGCTCGGAGAGTTCTTAGCAATAATGTGTTGCTCTTAATGGTGAGACCGAGTGAGTTGGCGCAGTGGTTAGCATACTGAACACACATCCTCACGCTGTCACCACATGAACAAGGTATGGCAAATAAGACCAGGCGTGTGATTGGCATGGAGAATTCTTAGCAATAACGTGTTGCTCTTATTGGCGAGACCGAGCAAGTTGGCGCAGTGGTTAGCATACTAAGCACACATCCTCATGCTCTCACCACATGAGCAAGGTATGGCATATAAGACCAGGCGTGTGATTGGCACGGACAGTTCTTAGTAATAACGTGTTGCTCTTAATGGCGAGACAGAGTGAGTTGGCGCAATGGTTGGCATACTGAACACACATCCTCACGCTGTCACCACACGAATAAGGTATGGCATATAAGACCAGGCGTGTGATTGGCATGGAGGGTTCTTAGCAATAACGTGTTGCTCTCAATGGCGAGACCGAGCGAGTTGTCGCTGTGGTTAGCATACTGAACACACATCCTCAGACTGTCAAAACATGAACAAGGTATGGCATATAAGACAAGGTGTGTGATTGTCACGGACAGTTCTTAGCAATAACGTGTTGCTCTCAATGGTGAGACTGAGTGAATTGGCGCAGTGGTTAGCATACTGAACACACATCCTCACGCTGTCACCATATGAACAAGGTATGGCATATAAGACCAGGCGTGTGATTGGCACGGACAGTTCTTAGCAATAACGAGTTGCTCGTATTGGCGAGACTGAGCCAGTTGGTGCAGTGGTTAGCATACTGAACACAGATCCTCATGCTGTCACCACATGAACAAGGTATGGCATATAAGACCAGGCGTGTGATTGGCACGGACAGTTGTTAGTAATAACGTGTTGCTCTCAATGACGAGACCGAGCGAGTTGGCGCAGTGGTTAGCATACTGAACACACATCCTCACGCTGTCCAAACATGAACAAGGTATGGCATATAAGACAAGGCGTGTGATTGGCACGGAGAGTTCTTAGCAATAACGTGTTGCTCTCAATGGCGAGACCGAGCGATTTGGCGCAGTGGTTAGCATACTGAACACACATCCTCACGCTGTCACCAAATGAACAAGGTATGGCATATAAGACCAGGCGTGTGATTGTCATTGAGAGTACTTAGCAATCATGTGTTGCTCTTAATGGCGAGTCCGAGCGAGTTGGGGCAGTGGTTGGCGTTCTGAACATACATCCTCATGCTGTCACCACATGCACAAGGTATGGCATATAAGACCAGGCATGTGATTGGCATGGAGAGTTCTTAGCAATAACGTGTTGCTCTCAGTGGTGAGACCGAGCGAGTTGACGCAGTGGTTGGCATACTGAACACACATCCTCACGCTCTCACCACAAGAACAAGGTATGGCATATAAGACCAGGCGTGTGATTTGGCACGGAGAGTTCTTAGCAATAACGTGTTGCTCTTGATGGTGAGACCGAGTGAGTTGGCGCAGTGGTTAGCATACTGAACACACATCCTCACGCTGTCACCACATGAGCAGGGTATGGCATATAAGACCAGGCGTGTGATTGGCACGGACAGTTCTTAGCAATAATGTGTTACTCTCAATGGCGAGACCGAGTGAGTTGGCGCAGTGGTTAGCATACTGAACACACATCCTCACGCTGTCAAAACATGAACAAGGTATGGCATATAAGACCAGGCGTGTGATTGCCGCGGAGAGTTCTTAGCAATAAGGTGTTGCTCTTAGTGGTGAGACTGAGTGAGTTGACGCAGTGGTTGGCATACTGAACACACGTCCTCACGCTGTCACCACATGAACAAGGTATGGCAAACAAGACCAGGCGTGTGATTGGCATGGGGAGTTCTTAGCAATAACGTATTGCTCTTAATGGCGAGACCGAGCGAGTTGGCGCAATGGTTGGCATACTGAACACACATCCTCACGCTGTCACCACATGAACAAGGTATGGCATATAAGACCAGGCGTGTGATTGGCACGGAGAGTTCTTAGCAATAACGTGTTGCGCTCAGTGGTGAGACTGATTAAGTTGACGCAGTGGTTGGCATACCGAACACACATCCTCACGCTGTCACCACATGAACAAGGTATGGCATATAAGACCGGGCGTGTGATTTGGCACGGAGAGTTCTTAGCAATAACGTGTTGCTCTTAATGGTGAGACCGTGTGAGTTGGTGCAGTGGTTAGCATACTGAACACACATCCTCACGCTGTCACCACATGAACAAGGTATGGCATATAAGACCATGCACGTGATTGGCACGGAGAGTTCTTAGCAATAACGTGTTGCTCTCAGTGGTGAGACAGAGTGAGTTGACGCAGTGGTTGGCATACTGAACACACATCCTCACACTGTCACCATATGAACAAGGTATGGCAAATAAGACCAGGCGTGTGATTGGCACGGGGAGTTCTTAGCAATAACGTATTGCTCTTAATGGCGAGACCGAGCGAGTTGGCGCAATGGTTGGCATACTGAACACACATCCTGACGCTGTCACCACATGAACAAGGTATGGCATATAAGACGAGGCATGTGATTGGCACGGAGAGTTCTTAGCAATAACGTGTTGCTCTCAGTGGTGAGACTGAGTGAGTTGACGCAGTGGTTGGCATACTGAACATACATCCTCACGCTGTCACCACATGAACAAGGTATGGCATATAAGACCAGGCGTGTGGTTTGGCACGGAGAGTTCTTAGCAATAACGTGTTGCTATTAATGGTGAGACCGAGCGAGTTGGTGCAGTGGTTGCATACTGAACACACATCCTCACGCTCTCACCACATGAACAAGGTATGGCATATTAGACCAGGCGTGTGATTGGCACGGACAGTTCTTAGCAATAATGTGTTACTCTCCATGGCGAGACCGAGTGAGTTGGCGCAGTGGTTAGCTTACTGAACACACATCCTCACGTTGTCAAAACATGAACAAGGTATGGCATATAATACCAGGCGTGTGATTGCCGCGGAGAGTTCTTAGCAATAAGGTGTTGCTCTTGGTGGTGAGACTGAGTGAGTTGGCGCAGTGGTTAGCATACTGAACACACATCCTCACGCTGTCACCACATGAAGAAGGTATGGCAAATAAGACCAGGCGTGTGATTGGCACGGGGAGTTCTTAGCAATAACGTATTGCTCTTAATGGCGAGACCGAGCGTGTTGGCGCAATGGTTGGCATACTGAACACACATCCTCACGCTGTCACCACATGAACAAGGTATGGCATATAAGACCAGGCGTGTGATTTGGCACGGAGAGTTCTTAGCAATAACGTGTTGCTCTTACTGGTGAGACCGAGTGAGTTGGCGCAGTGGTTAGCATACTGAACACACATCCTCATGCTGTCACCACATGAACAAGGTATGGCATACAAGACCAGGCATGTGATTGGCACGGAGAGTTCATAGCAATAACGTGTTGCTCTCAGTGGTGAGACTGAGTGAGTTGACGTAGTGGTTGGCATACTGAACACACATCCTCACGCTGTCACCACATGAACAAGGTATGGCATATAAGACCAGGCGTGTGATTGGCACGGGGAGTTCTTAGCAATAACGTATTGCTCTTAATGGCGAGACCGAGCGTGTTGGCGCAATGGTTGGCATACTGAACACACATCCTCACGCTGTCACCACATCAACAAGGTATGGCATATAAGACCAGGCATGTGATTGGCACGGGGAGTTCTTAGCAGTAACGTGTTGCTCTCAATGGCGAGACCGAGGAGCGAGTTGACGCAGTGGTTGGCATACTGAACACACATCCTCACGCTGTCACCACATGAACAAGGTATGTCAAATAAGACCAGGCGTGTGATTGGCACGGGGAGTTCTTAGCAATAACGTATTGCTCTTAATGGCGTACCGAGCACGTTGGCGCAATGGTTGGCATACTGAACACACATCCTCACGCTGTCACCACATGAACAAGGTATGGCATATAAGACCAGGCATGTGATTGGCACGGAGAGTTCTTAGCAATAACGTGTTGTTCTCAGTGGTGAGACTGAGTGAGTTGACGCAGTGGTTGGCATACTGAACACACATCCTCACGCTGTGACCACATGAACAAGGTATGGCATATAAGACCAGGCATGTGATTGGCACAGAGAGTTCTTAGCAATAATGTGTTGCTCTCAATGGCCAGACTGAGCGAGTTGGCGCAGTGGTTAGCATACTGAACACACATCCTCACGCTGTCACCACATGAACAAGGTATGGCATATAAGACCAGGCGTGTGATTGGCACGGACAGTTCTTAGCAATAACGTGTTGCTCTTAATGGTGAGACCAAGTGAGTTGGCGGAGTGGTTAGCATACTGAACACACATCCTCACGCTGTCACCACATGAAGAAGGTATGGCATATAAGACCAAGTGTGTGATTGGCACGGAGAGGTCTTAGCAATAACGTGTCGCTCGCAATGGTGAGGTTGAGTGAGTTGGCGGAGTGGTTAGCATACTGAACACACATCCTCACGCTGTCACCACATGAACAAGGTATGGCATATAAGACCAGGCGTGTGATTGGCACGGAGTGTTCTTAGCAATAACGTGTTGCTCTTAATGGCGAGACCGAGCGAGTTGGCGCAATGGTTGGCATACTGAACACACATCCTCACGCTGTGACCACATGAACAAGGTATGGCATATAAGACCAGGCGTGTGATTGGCACGGAGAGTTCTTAGCAATAACGTGTAGCTCTCAATAGCCAGACCGAGCGAGTTGGCGCAGTGGTTAGCATACTGAACACACATCCTCACGCTGTCACCACATGAACAAGGTATGGCATATAAGACCAGGCGTGTGATTGGCATGGAAAATTCTTAGCAATAACGTGTTGCTCTCAATGGCGAGACCGAGCGAGTTGGCGCAGTGGTTAGCATACTGAATACACATCCTCACGCTCTCACGACATGAGCAAGGTATGGCATATAAGACCACGCGTGTGATTGGCTCGGACAGTTCTTAGCAATAACGTGTTGCTCGCAATGGCGAGACCGAGCAAGTTGGCGCAGTGGTTAGCATATTGAACACACATCCTCAGGCTCTCACCACGTGAACAATGTATGGCATATAAGACCAGGTGTGTGATTGGCACGGAGAGTTCTTAGCAATAACGTGTTGCTCTTAATGGTGAGACTGAGTGAGTCGGCGCAGTGGTTAGCATACTGAACACACATCCTCACGCTGTCACCACATGAACGAGGTATGGCATATAAGACCAGGCGTGTGATTGGCATGGACAGTTCTTAGCAATAACGTGTTGCTCTTAATGTCGAGACCGAGCGAGTTGTCGCAGTGGTTAGCATACTGAACACACATCCTCACGCTGTCACCACATGAACAAGGTATGGCATATAAGACCAGGCGTGTGATTGGCACGGAGAGTTCTTAGCAATAACGTGTTGCTCTTAATGGCGAGACCGAGCGAGTTGGCGCAGTGGTTAGCATACTGAACACACATCCTCACGCTGTCACCACATGAACAAGGTATGGCATATAAGACCAGGCGTGTGATTGGCACGGAGAGTTCTTAGCAATAACGTATCGCTCTTAATGGCGAGACCGAGCGAGTTGTCGCAGTGGTTAGCATACTGAACACACATCCTCACGCTGTCACCACATGAACAAGGTATGGCATATAAGACCAGGCGTGTGATTGGCATGGACAGTTCTTAGCAATAACGTGTTGCTCTTAATGGCGAGACCGAGCGAGTTGGCGCAGTGGTTAGCATACTGAACACACATCCGGGAGTATGACGGTTCAATCCTGCGTCTGGCCATCCCGATCTAGGTTTTCCATGATTTGCCGAAATCACTCCAGGCAAATGCTGGGATGGTTCCTTTGAAAGGGCACAGCAGACTTCCTTCCCCATCCTTCCCTAATCCAATGTGGCCCATGACCTCACTGACTGGTCTCTTCCCCCATAACATCCCTACCCTCTTAATGGTGAGGGAAGTCCAGCAGGGCATTTCTCCAACAGTGACACAGTCAGGCGCAACGAACACAGCCGGCCATGGCTCCTCCTGCCTCAGCACACTGCTCCTCCAGCCATGGACATGTTTGCAACCTAACGACAATTCGTCACTAATGAAATAAATGTAACGCAATGCATGTCTCTCCACATTCCTACTTCACTTACGACCGTAGTCGCCACTGTTTGGCCATCTTTATAGGGTAAATTTAGAAATATAGGCGTATCTAGGTTAGCGCATGCAGTTTCAGTCGAGTAGACTCTATGGTCTTCACATATTTTTTGTTTTGTTTATTTTTTGTTTTCCTTTAATCGAATTTCTAAGTTCTGCAGAAATTTCAATATCTTCTAAACTTTTCATGCAAATTAAGGTCATAGAAGTATGGTCTTTTCCGAATGTATTTCTGAGCAAAAAGCGATTCTGGTACGCCGGCCGGAGTGGCCGAGCGGTTCTATGCGCTACAGTCTGGAACCGCGCGATCGCTGCGGTCGCAGGTTCGAATCCTGTCTCGGGCATGGATGTGTGTGATGTCCTTAGGTTAGTTAGGTTTAAGTAGTTCTAAGTTCTAGGGGACTGATGACCTCAGAAGTTAAGTCCCATAGTGCTCAGCGGCATTTGAACCATTTTTTTTTTCGATTCTGGTACGTGTTGTCTATGCGTTTTGTTAATCATGCCTTTACCTTATTGTGGTGATATATGTGTAGGAATTTTTATCCCCTGACACATATTTCTTTATATCTAATCAAGAACTGAAAAACTATTTTCGTAAATATTTACTATTAAAAACAGTCATGATCACGATTTATTTATCAAGGTGACCGGTTTCGACTACTACTGTGGTCATCTTCAGACCATTGAGTAGGAACCTCTTTCTGTTGAGGTTGCTACTCAATGGTCTGAAGATGGCCACAGTAGTGGTCGAAACCGGTCACCTTGATAAATAAATCGTGATCAAGACTGTTTTTAATAGTAAAAATTTATAAGACGTTGATCACTGCTGTTCCCGTAATGCATTCAAAAGTAACTATTTTCGTAGTTTTACCTTTTGATATTTTTTAATGAAACGAAATACTTCCCCAATAGTTTTTACCTCCTATTTCACCACCTAAGGGGTTGAACCCAAAACAGTGAAACACGTATTTCTTTGATTTCTAACAGAGAAGACAAATACAAATTTTCATACATTTTGCTTTGAAAATGTTTTCGTAATAATATAATATCAGAAAACTTCTGATCCCCTATTTTACTTCCTTAGGGCCTGAATTTCCAAAACACTAAAACACATGTTTTTTATTTCAATTTCCAACCGAGAAGTCAAATACCAATGTTCATAGAAGTAGCTATAAAATGCTTTAGTAGTTCTTAGTTAGAGGTTCGCGTCCTCCCTCGGGGATATGTGTGTGTATTGTCCGTAGCGTAAGTTAGTTTGATTAAGCAGTGTGTAAGCCTAGGGACCAATGACCTCAGCAGTTTGATCCCATAGGAACTTACCACAAATTTCCAATTTCCTTTAATGTTGAATTATTTTCAAAAAGCTTTCCCCCACTATTTTACTACCTTAAATGTCGAATTTCCAGAAATGCTGAAACACGTTTTCTTTTCTGACTGAGAAACCAAATACCAATTTTCGTAATTGTGTCTTCAAAATTGCTGTATTAACAACATTTTTTCAAAATGCCTTTCATCCCCTATTTCACTCGCTTTAAGAGTTGTCCTTAATCGATACGTACAGTATAAGATATGCACCATCTCCAAATTACAAGTTTCTATCCTTAGTGCTTTGCGCTGGCGATGATGATTCAGTGAGTGAGACAGTCAGTTGGTACATTGCCTTTTATATAAAAATATGATGTGCTTTGGCATGTCGAGACGTTAATAGTGTTGTAAGAAATAACTCCTACAGCTTTCTTTCAACATAATAGGACAGTGTCCATTTCCAAAATTGAAATATCGTTAACGCATTATAACTGTGTCTGAAAATTCGAGAAAGTAATCGGTCATATCGCGAAATCATGCAGTTCGCTGTGAAGTTTGGAGGTCTACGTAGTCAGTGGTGCCACTGCACGTGGTTATCACTCAGTTGTGCTGTTAGCATCGTAGCAAGTGCTTGGCCTCCAGTCGCTATCAAGGAGTCGTGGTGGTGGGTGTGTTTAGTCTACCAAGCCAGCGCTGGTGGTCTGCAGGTGGCTGCCGACATTTGGCCCTCTCTGATGCACGCTGTCACCAGCTGTAACTACAGGCCTGGTACTGGACTGGACCTCAGGTAAACGGGAGACGAATCGTTTGTTGGTGCGGCACAGAGGAGGACCCTACCAACGGCAGTGGCATTTGTTTATTTAAATAAAAGCATTCTTACTGTATCCCAGAGTTGTGGGTAACTGTTTAATAATTCAAGGGCACTGGAAACTGGGGAGGGGCAAACTGTTCAGTATGAGCAGAACACAAGTTGATTTAAATTTAGAACAGTGAAAGTTTTAATTTCAGACTAAGGACAATTGGGTCCTTGAATTCTCTATTTAGAACAAGTGACCCGGCAACGATGCAGGGTGACCCAGTTTCCTAAAGTATTTCATTTTGGATTCGACACTGAGGACTAGTGGCCATGTTGGATTCTGTCAGACAAGTGGCCTATGTCCGCTGGTCTGGATTTATTGGCCTAGGTCGGCAGTCTCGGATTTTTAATTTCCTACCATTTTACAAAATCAAATGGTTCAAATGGCTCTGACCACTATGGGACGTAACTTCTGAGGTCATCAGTCCCCTAGAACTTAGAACTACTTAAACCTAACTAACCTAAGGACATCACACACATCCACGCCCGAGGCAGGATTCGAACCTGCGACCGTAGCGGTCACACGGTTCCAAACTGAAGCGCCTAAAATCGCACGGCCACACCGGCCGACTACCATTTTACACTTCGGACAATTGAGTTCAGGTTATTTCCTGACAACTTTTTAAATTTCTTGCCATTTTGTACTTAGTGCAATTGGCCTAGATCCACTGTGATATCTAAGAGGCTAGGGAGAGGAGCGGGAGGAAATACAACATTATAAATCAGGCAACAATGTAGACTAACCCAGAATCAGCAATCCCTCCCTGCTACAAGGTTAGCTGCAACAGGGCTCTTACACACACTTGTCGACAGCGCAGGAGATGGCTGAGGTGAGACAGCAGAGTTACAGGAAGCCATATGCTACACAGTGCATGAACCACTAACCTCCACCCTGTTACCATCGAGTCAGTTTCTGCCATCTACATTAGAGCTTACTACTGGTCCAGAAGAGGAGATCCCAGCACTATGAGGATCAGTAGTGACCGCACTAATCTACATGTGGTAGTCCAGTTCCCAGTAGCAAACGCCAATGCTTGGTACAACTGCTACATAATTCATCCCTACAATGTGAGATGGGAACCTGCGGAAAGTTCATACCGATCGGGACAAAAGAAGTACCAATGATTATGACACAAGGGAAAAACAACGAACTGATATTAGCAGATGAACATCTTCGCTGCCAGTAAATCACAATATGCCTGTCCCAGCTGATTGAGACTGCCACAGGAATACGTGAAGTAAATTTTTTCTTAGGGGAGCAGGAATGGAAGGATGCCTGACGGACGTCCTACCACCACAACCTTACTTCCAGAAAATGGGACCACACAGGGTGTATTCTGTGTGTGATACAGAGGTGGTAATCGTGAATTATTAAAATGAGGGGTGATGAAAGGGAACACAAAAGTAGGAGATACAAGGTAGCAGTCTACTGATAAATGATACGACTTCTAATATTTTGCCGCCGACTTTTTCTTCGCAGAAACCATAAAAGGGGCTTCGTGTCTAAAGCTAACGTATCCACTATTGTAATGGAATAACGTGCAGTTGTTTTACTGGATGAACAGCGAAAATGTAGTAAGCGATAAAGCTTGTTCCTTTCATGATTGTTTTGTGGGGTTCGTCAGCGAATTCACGTTTCGTTAAAGTTTGAAAATATGTGCAGAGTTCGTTGCAAGTCTCTAAGTGTTCTTTTTATAGAATACTGGATGACTACAGTATGGGTATTCACACGTCGTGGGCTAGACAGATTTTTCAGCCCCTTTGACAGGTACGTTCCTTCCAGTAAGTAAGTGATATGTTTGCCATGTTTGCTTGAAATCGGTCCAGTCGTTTAGGAGGAGATATGGAACATACACACTAAATATATATGTACATCTATTTCATAACATCTTTGGATTAGAAGAATTTGTATGTTTCTTTTAATGCTATAAATTCATCGTTTATCATTGACGTTAAAAAGTGTTGTGTACTTTTTCGTACACAATGGTAAAAAGAGGTGGGATACAGAGTGGTGTAACGAATGTTATCGTAGGAATGGTAGACAGGAACAGAAATGATTAGCAAACAAGTTAACACGTCAGACAGAAGTCTACTTAACTAGTGTTTTTCCACACAAACGATGGCTCAATACAAATAATGTACACTACTGGACATTAAAATTGCTACACCACGAAGATGAAGCGCTACAGACGCGACATTTAACCGACAGGAAGAACGTGCTGTGATATGCAAATGTTTAGCTTTTCAGAGCATTCAGACAAGGTTGGCGCCGGTGGCGACACCTACAACTTGCTGACATGAGGAAAGTTTCCAACCGATTTCTCATACACAAACACCAGTTGACCGGCGTTGCCTGGTGAAACGTTGTTGTGATGCCTCGTGTAAGGAGGAGAAATGCGTACCATCACGTTTCCGACTTTGATAAAGGTCGGATCGTAGCCTATCGCGATTGCGGCTTATCGTATCGCGACAGTGCTGCTCGCGTTGGTCGAGATCCAATGACTGTTAGCAGAATATGGACTCGGTGGGTTCAGGAGGGTAATACGGAACGCCGTGCTGGGTCCCAACGGCCTCGTATCACTAGCAGTCGAGATGACAGGCATCGTATCCGCATGGCTGTAACGGATCGTGCAGCCACGTCTCGATCCCTGAGTCAATAGATGAGGACGTTTGCAAGACAACAACCATCTGCACGAACAGTTCGGCGACGTTTGCAGTAGCATGGACTATCATCTCGAAGACCATGGCTACGGTTACCCTTGACGCTGCATTACAGACAGGAGCGCCTGCAATGTTGTACTCAACGACGAACCTGGGTGCACGAATGGCAAAACGTCATTTTTTCGGATGAATCCAGGTTCTGTTTACAGCATCATGATGGTGGCATCCGTGTTTGGCGACAACGCCATACTCGGGTATCACCCGTCGCGATGGTGTGGGGTGCCATTGGGTGCACGTCTCTGTCACCTCTTGTTCGCACTGACGGCACTTTGAACAGTGAACGTTACATTTCAGATGTGTTGCGACCCGTGGCTCTACCCTTCATTCGATCCCTGCGAAATCCTACATTAGAGCAGGATAATGCACGACCCCATGTTGAAGGTCCTGTATGGGCCTTTCTGTATACAGAAAATGTTCGACTGCTGCCCTGGCCAGCAAATTCTCCAGATCTCTCACCAATTGAAAACTTATGGTCAATGGTGGCCGAGCAACTGGCTCATCACAATACGTCAGTCACTATTCTTGATGAACTGTGGTATCGTGTTGAAGCTGCATGGGTAGCTGTACCTGTAGACGCCGTCCAAGCTCTGTTTGACTCAATGCCCAGGCGTATCAAGGCCGTTATTACGGTCAGAGGTGGCTGTTCCGGGTACTGATTTCTCAGCATCTGTGTGTCCAAATTGCGTGACAATGTAATCACATGTCAGTTCCAGTATAATATATTTGTCCAATGAATACCCGTTTATCATCTAAATTTCTTCTCGGTGTAGCAATTTTAATGGCTAGTAGTGTAGTAAGAAACAGAGTCCAGCTCATCAACGTCGACATGGATGGGACACGTACGAAGGTGTCGTCGAGAAGTGCTGTAGATTATTATCGGCCATCGATTTATGGACGTCGATGCTGAAGTGAAGATCGATGGTTTTTGACAACACCACAAACCTCGAGTACCGAATTTCAACACAGACCCCGAAATAATTCTAGCGTAAGACAGGAGAAGGCGCAGCGCTCAGCTCTGGACGACGCACACGAGCCTAGGAGCGGCTGTGGCTGCGGTTTCTCCCGGCAGACAGAGCGGAGGCGGTGGGTGACGCACGGCGCGCGGCCAGGGGGCGGCCGTCCGTCTGCGTCTTATCTGCTGGGGGCGGCATCCTCGCTGCCGGCTTCTTCACGCGGGCACCCGCCAGCTAGTCGGAGCGGGGCACAGGCCTCAAGGAGGAGCCACCTGCGCGACTGAGCGGACGCCACCGTGCACAATTTATGGCACTCACTCGAAATAAACAATTGTTTTTCTGTTACTATATTTAATTGTATGCTAATTACAAACATACACAGCTTAATTATTTCCCTACCGTTGTTTCCAGAGACGTGCACGATTGCACGATTTACATTCTTCCTGCTACGGTCGCAGGTTCGAATCCTGCCTCGGGCATGGATGTGTGTGATGTCCTTAGGTTAGTTAGGTTTAAGTAGTTCTAAGTTCTAGGGGACTGATGACCACAGATGTTAAGTCCCATAGTACTCAGAGCCGTTTGAACCATTTGAACCATACATTCTTCCACTGAAGAAATGTAAGCTACATCTCGTTAACCTTTGTTGTGTGACGAGCTGGCCACGTGGAAATGTAGGAAATTAGTACTTTATTACCCGAAAAATCTTTAGTGGTGATCAATGAAATTTTCACTCTGCAGCGGAGTGTGCGCTGATATGAAACTTCCTGGCAGATTAAAACTGTGTGCCGGACCGAGAATCGAACTCGCAGGAGACCTTGAACGGTGGCTACACTGAGCCACAGCGCCAGAGATCGCGCCAGAGAGTTTTGTTTCGCCGCCTCCACTGGCAGTGATTATTGAGATGTAGCGGAGGGGAGTGCTTGCTGAGATGTCGTAGTGGGCAGTACTTGTCGAGAGCAGATGTTGTTCCAATGGAGATATTGTAATGATTAGAGTGCTTTTTGTCAATATATATGAAGGTAACAAAACTCTTATTCTTCTTTTTTTCTCATTATTTCAATGTCCTGAATAATGCGTCATTACAGGTTCAGTCAACAAAGCATCTGGCTTGTGTTCTTGGATTAGAGTGTAATTCTGGTTTTCTTGCGTAATTATGGTATTTCTATTTTCTTTAATTAATTCAGTATAAATGATATTTAAAATGTGTTTAAAATTCTTGTGTTATTGAAGAAGAACCTTGCCAAATGCGTACGTTGAGTCACACTTCCACACACAGAACAGTTATACTTGTGCTTTGGTTTCGTAGGTTTTATAGTTGCTGGGGACTTAATTAATTAATTGTGTTAACGAAAATTTTCATTTCATTCTTTGTTGTTGTTCTATGCAGTCAGATTGCGTAATAATACTCTTCAGGGCCAACCGTTTACGAGACTTCGTAATCGGACTTACAGCTACGAAAAATTAAAAGTATTTTCATTTATATAATTAAGTCCCCATGCACGTGGCGACCGCTGCTTCGGATCGTCCCTTGGAATTCTTCTGATTGTAAAAATATTAGACAGTAGTATTGTTGTAGTAATTTGTAGTTTAGTAATTGTAGTCTATATTGCATGTGTAGATTTGGTAATTGTCATTCTTCTATTGTTCGTTAATCGTGTTTGAGGGAAGCATTTCGTGTGATTGATATTGTTGATGATAAAGTGTCTTTGTGTGTAATTTTCATATAGTGACGAGTTTTGTATATTTTGTAAATGATTACGCGATCGATGAAAAAGGCAAAAATGATGCATAGTGAGAATGACGAAATTGTTAACATGGCGAACTCGCCAACAGAGGAAAACAGTATCATGAATAATGAAGTTGAAAATAATTTAATAAGTCGGGAAAGTAGTCCGGAACCATTTCAAAATTTTTCACAATCAAAAAGTTTCAGAATACGAGATTAATGACAGAAGATTCTGGAATAGTATCGAACACAGATAGCTTTACAGGTATGACGAAGGAAACTGGTTTTGCGGGAAATGTTAGGGGCGAAAAGAATTTTGAAACAGTTAATATGGAGCAGTTGATGGGTGTAATATTAAATTTGGGATCTGAATTAAAAACAGTGGGATTACAGATGGGAACCTTGCGATCTGAAATTAAAACTGATATGGGAACAATAGAAACACGGTTAGACTCACTGGGATCACAAATAGGAACAATTAAAACCGAGATGGGAACTTTGGTATCTGAATTAAAAACTGATATGGGAACAATGGAAACACGGTTGGACTCACAAATAGGAACAATCAGAACTGAGATGGGAACAATGAAAACACGGTTGGACTCACGAATAGGGACATGTTTCAAAATATGATAGATGAATTAAAGAAAGAAATCAGAGAAGAAGTACAACCGATTTCGAATTCTCACAATAATAGATTAATTGCAGTAGAGATTAGACAAAGGGAACAGGATAGAGAATAGGAAGAAAGAGATCGCGTGATAGTACAAAAATTTTCAGAGTTAAATTTACAACGTGCACATGATAAGGAAGAAATATTTGAGAGAATCGAGGAATCCGTACCAAATGACAGATTAAATAACCTAACACAACAATATGAACAGTTAACTACCAAATGTGTCAACACTGAAACCCGAGTCGCGACACACGGAAGACGTAAATAAACAGAAAGAAAAAATAGGTGACTTATCGGAAAGAGTTGAGGAGATTTCAGATAAATTGACAAATCTTAGTTTACATGGGGACAGGGATTCGGATGATACAGTTCCATTACCATTTGCAGAAACCGAAGAGTACCAGAACATAAATAAGCATGTTGAAAATCAGGGAAAATTTAATGAACGCGTTAAAAGGGAAGTTGAGGCATTACGAAAGCAAGTCAAACAAATCGAAGGCGAAATTATAGGAAAAGACAGCAGAAGAAATTTAGAATCACAGATAGCAGAGGGGTTTGAAGAAAATAATTTGTTTCATTTACGGGATGCAACAAGAGAGCGCCAGGCGCGCGAACTTGACAATAATCGACATTGGGACAGGGACAGACGCGGTAGGTCTTTGTCGCCACGAGGAGAAAACTTTGACTATAAACACTTTTTGACTGTTCGGAAATTTAAGATCTTTCGCAATTCTAAGAATGACATACATCCATGTTCATGGATAGATCAATTTATGTACGCACTTCCGCCAAATTTGCCACTAAGTCACAAACTGAAATTTATGTGCAGCTATTAATGTCCTCAGGGGATTCACTACACTAAATGAATATGTGCCATAGCGTGCATAGGGCCCCGAGCTGTAGTGGTGCTATTTCCCTTTTAGTTTTCTGCACCGCTACTTACTCTTATACTATTCTTTGCATCTATAAAAACAATTCTTCTACTATCCATCTATCTAGACAGTAGGAAAAGAATAACTGGATATGACGATTTTACCCAAAAGTGACTTCGGAAATTACCGTTTGGACTTACTATATTTTCAGCAGCATTCATTCGTAGCTTAAATGAAATTTTACCTGTTTATCTTCGTGACAATATTACTTCATATGTTGACGATATTCTTATTGCTAAACATTCTTGGAGTGAGCACAACAAAAGTTTGGATTCATTATTAAGTATTTTTGCACGAGTTGGCATTACAGTGAACTTAAAAAAAATCTGAATTTGGTCGTTCTCAGGTGAAATTTCTCGGTCACATTATTTCTACAGAAGGTATTCTTCCTGATCCAGAGAAACTAGACGTTATTCGTAATTATGCTGTTCCTACCACAAAACGTGATGTTCGTAGTTTCCTTGGTGTCTGTAATTTTCTTAGACGCTTTGTTAGATTGGATGATTTGGCCACACCTCGTTTACACATTTCAGTTATGCACATTTTGGTCCCAGAAAATGCTTTCATAAATTGCGAGAAAATTGCTACTTCAGTAATATGGAAAAACGTATTCGATCTGTTCTTGCCAAATGCAAATTATGTCAAAAGGCTAAGCCGCCAACTGTTTCTCACAGAGCACCGTTGTTTCCTATCATTCCAGCGAAATTAAAGGACATGGCTGCAGTCGATTTGTTCGGTCCAGTGGTTCGTTCTACTAATGGTTTTGCGTACATTTTCGTAGCAGTGGAATTAACATCAAAATATGTGTGTTTTACACCTTTACGCAAAGCAACAGCTCGTTCAGTATCTAATGCTTTCATCAAACATTTTCTTAAAGAAGTTGGTCATGTTGATAAGGTTATATCAGATAATGGATCACAGTTTCGCTCTAAAATTTGGCTTCGTACTCTACGGCGTCGTAAGATTAAACCAATTTTTATTTCACTTTTTCACCCTCAATCTAACGCTTCAGAGAGGTGGATGAAGAAAATCAATAAATTGTGTCGACTTTATTGTCATCAGAATCACAGAACTTGGGATCAGTATCTTCATATTTTTCAAAACATTCTGAATGAACTCCCTAATGATTCAACTTCTTTACCGCCTATACTGATATTAAGAAATAAAGCACCGACAAATCGCATTTCTGAAATCGTTCCTTTTCCGCCTTCACGGAAACTGCGGCATTCTGAAGTTGTCAACCTGGCTCTACGAAATATTGCTTCTGCGGCTGCTAGAAGAGAGAAATCAGCTAAGCGTCCTGGTCGTTTAAAAACTTTTTCAGTTGGTCAGAAGGTGTTAATTAAGTCTCATCGTTTGTCTCACAAAGGAAAAGGCTTGTGTCGCAAATTTTTTCTGCTTTATAACGGTCCATATAGGATTCGCAAAATTATTCATGATAACACTGTTGAAGTAGAAACTCTTAAATCTTGGCGCTCTAAGGGAATACATCATATATCTAACGTTAAAATTTTTGTGGAATGACATAGTTTTGAGAAACCAACAGTTATACGTAAACATGCGGAGAGTACAAGGATACCGCGCTGTGTTTTGGCGGCGGCACATACTCAAAGCAACAGTCAAGTCTGCGCGCCGCACAAGGCAATCGTCGACCGCAAACAATCACTTCCTACGTCACGCGCCTACAGTTGATCGAGCGCTCAGTGCGAATGCACTGACAGCCGTAAACAAATACACAGTCTAATTTCTCCGACTAAATTCTATGAAAAGCTATGGTGACTTTATAAATTATGTTATTAACGTTCAGTATTTTTCAGGATACGGTTGTATAAAATATTTAAGAACTTCAGGTAAATTCTGTGCGTGTCCGACGTTAAGACGACTTGCTATCGAGAAAATTTCAGGAAGAATGTAATTTCGAAGAAGAAACTAATAAACCAAAAAGGTAACTATTAATTGAGTTTATTTTTCAGGTAACATAGTTCCACTTAGGTACGTACTTTAGACGTAATTTGCTGCTCGCGATTACGTGATTCATACTTTGTGCTAAATTTCATGTTCTATGAATTTACTTGTGAAGCGACGTGCTTGTGTACATTTACTGATTTTGACAATGTTTTATTAATGAACAGTGTTATTACTTGCGTATATTATGCATCGCTTGGCTGCTATGCCTTTTCACTGATGTTATATTTTTTTATTATGTGCCTGCTGTGCTTATTTATTTAAATTGTAATTGTCAACTGATTAATTGTGCTGACTGTGGTTATGTATGTAAGTTATACTTTGTGATTTATCTGCTTGCGCCTTCATGTTTACTTATTAAGATGACACACGAACATTTATTTGCTTATGCTGATATGATGCTAATGACCTGTTTATTATGTAAGATATGTATTTGCTGCTTTGCGTATGGATTGCATATTTACACATTTCTGTTTTGTTGTCATAACTACTCTTTAATTTCGTATATAGAAATGCTGATATGCGGAGTACGAACATGGAGTTTAGGTCACACTATGGTATTAATTATACACTCCTGGAAATGGAAAAAAGAACACATTGACACCGGTGTGTCAGACCCACCATACTTGCTCCGGACACTGCGAGAGGGCTGTACAAGCAATGATCACACGCACGGCACAGCGGACACACCAGGAACCGCTGTGTTGGCCGTCGAATGGCGCTAGCTGCGCAGCATTTGTGCACCGCCGCCGTCAGTGTCAGCCAGTTTGCCGTGGCATACGGAGCTCCATCGCGGTCTTTAACACTGGTAGCATGCCGCGACAGCGTGGACGTGAACCGTATGTGCAGTTGACGGACTTTGAGCGAGGGCGTATAGTAGGCATGCGGGAGGCCGGGTGGACGTACCGCCGAATTGCTCAACACGTGGGGCGTGAGGTCTCCACAGAACATCGATGTTGTCGCCAGTGGTCGGCGGAAGGTGCACGTGCCCGTCGACCTGGGACCGGACCGCAGCGACGCACGGATGCACGCCAAGACCGTAGGATCCTACGCAGTGCCGTAGGGGACCGCACCGCCACTTCCCAGCAAATTAGGGACACTGTTGCTCCTGGGGTATCGGCGAGGACCATTCGCAACCGTCTCCATGAAGCTGGGTTACGATCCCGCACACCGTTAGGCCGTCTTCCGCTCACGCCCCAAAATCGTGCGGCCCGCCTCCAGTGGTGTCGCGACAGGCGTGAATGGAGGGACGAATGGAGACGTGTCGTCTTCAGCGATGAGAGTCGCTTCTGCCTTGGTGCCAATGATGGTCGTATGCGTGTTTGGCGCCGTGCAGGTGAGCGCCACAATCAGGACTGCATACGACCGAGGAACACAGGGCCAACACCCGGCATCATGGTGTGGGGAGCGATCTCCTACACTGGCCGTACACCACTGGTGATCGTCGAGGGGACACTGAATAGTGCACGGTACATCCAAACCGTCATCGAACCCATCGTTCTACCATTCCTAGACCGGCAAGGGAACTTGCTGTTCCAACAGGACAATGCACGTCCGCATGTATCCCGTGCCACCCAACGTGCTCTAGAAGGTGTAAGTCAACTACCCTGGCCAGCAAGATCACCGGATCTGTCCCCCATTGAGCATGTTTGGGACTGGATGAAGCGTCGTCTCACGCGGTCTGCACGTCCAGCACGAACGCTGGTCCAACTGAGGCGCCAGGTGGAAATGGCATGGCAAGCCGTTCCACAGGACTACATCCAGCATCTCTACGATCGTCTCCATGGGAGAATAGCAGCCTGCATTGCTGCGAAAGGTGGATATACACTGTACTAGTGCCGACATTGTGCATGCTCTGTTGCCTGTGTCTATGTGCCTGTGGTTCTGTCAGTGTGATCATGTGATGTATCTGACCCCCGGAATGTGTCAATAAAGTTTCCCCTTCCTGGGACAATGAATTCACGGTGTTCTTATTTCAATTTCCAGGAGTGTAGATTGTTTGCTTGGCAGAGCCTCGTTGTAGGGATTGTGCTGCATCCACTTGTTGACATTCTGTTCTCTACTGGTATATTTACTCGCTATTGCATGTTTTGCTTACGCTCAGTGCTTTATATTTTAAGATAAGAAAATGAACTGCTATAATTCTACGAACGACATTGGTTCAAGAAACTGCATTGAAGTCACATGAGCTGGAGGTTTTATGGAATCTGTATAAATTTATGATAATAGGAAGGAAGCTAACGACATGACATTCGAACACTAGGTTTAGACCATTGACAGTTATTACACTGCATTCTTCGTGAGCAATTGAAATAGCAAGTGACACTTGACACGAGAAATACTCCACATGTTTGCTTCTGTTTTCCATAATTCTTGAATTGGTGTACACACTGTGAAAAATCACGATTATTCACACTTCGTACTCGTACTTACTTACTGAAGGTTATTCAAACTAAAGGCTGTTAGAAGGCATGTACGCAATTTCTTTGTTTAATGATGGACAAGGTAACCAAAATGTATTTTATGATTCATAATGAGTAGAAGATTTGGATCAGATGGATTACACAGAGGTTGTGTGTGGACACTGTGTCTTCGGATTGCATGAGATGATGAATTGAGGTTTGCACTAGGACTTTGTCTGTACTTGTTCGAGGAGACTGACTAGAGGAAAGAGTTCTTATGGAAGTGAAATTATATTGGTGCTGAGGTTTATATGTATCGACGTATTGAAGAGGTATTATTGAGGTATTGAGATTATGTGAAGTTGATGATTATTGGAGTTTTCGTGGACAAGAGGTAAGGTAAATGATATTGATGATAAGGTTTATATGTATCGACGTATTGAAGAGGTATTATTGATGATATTGATGATAAGGTTTATATGTATCGAAGTAAGAGGTATTATTGAAGTATTGACACTATGTGATGCTGATGATTATTGGAGTTTTGGTGGATAAGAGATAAAGTAAGTGAGGAGCATATTTTTTTTTTTTTGTTGGTCTATATGGAACAAGGAGGATGAAGATGGCAGACTAGAACACTTAAGTAGAAGGAAGATTGTCTACACACACACTTTGTTAAATCAATAAGCAGTACATACTTTTTTTTGAGAGAGGAAGCATTTGCATATCTTGGCACACTGACAGTTGTTCAGCAACCGTACATTTGATTTGGCTTGGCAAACATTGGTCTTGACATGATGACTATGACGTTGACTAACTATTATTGACTGTTATACATTGCTGCTACTACTACTTGATACACATGATGAACATAAAATTTTGACAGAATTGCATTTACACAGTTAACACTATTCAATTACGCAGTAGCACTTAATGTGGATAAAAGATGAGTGAATGTGTTTTGTGTGTTTTCCTTTCCCAATCCCAAATTGGTCCCAATCTATCTCCTAAATATTATTTTACTTGTTTGTTGTGGCTTGCACTGACATCCATAAATATTATAGGTTTACTGGTATTTGTGTATTTGTAATAGTTAATATGACAATTATCTGATATCATTTGTGTGTTTATTATGATTTGTATGTTTAGTGTAAGAGCATTGATAATAATTTTGTTAAAGCAATTGTGTGTGCATTCAAACTATTGTTCATGACTGAACTGTCTTATTAGTGATGGTGAATATTATGGACTGTTACCTGCACTTGTTCAACATAATGGGTGCCACTTGGAAATGTTTAATTTGTGCTAATGAACTCTGATTAACTGACTGATTAGTGATAGTGAATATTATGGACTGCTGTCTGCACCTATTCAACAATGCTGGGTGCCACTGATGGAACTGCTTCTACTGAAATGATGTCACTTGTTGGTGTAGCACCTGTTCAACATTGCTGGGTGCAACTGATGGAACTGCTTCTATTGAAATGATGTCACTTGTTGGTGTCTGCACCTGTTCAACATTGCTGGGTGCCACTAATGGAACTGTTTCTGCTGAATGATGTCACTTGTTGGTGTCTGCACCTGCTCAACATTGCTGGGTGCCACTAATGGAACTGCTTCTACTGAAATGATGTCACTTGTTGGTGTCTGCACCTGCTCAACATTACTGGGTGCCACTGATGGAACTGTTTCTACTGAGATGATGTCACTTGTTGCTGTAGCACCTGTTCAACATTACTGGGTGCCACTAATGGAATTGCTTCTACTGAAATGATGTCACTTGTTGGTGTTTCCACCTGTGATATATTGACAAGATTTTATGTGAACATTTGTATAAACTGATTTTTTGTGTATTGTGTAAACTATTATGTAAAGTCATATGTATGAAAGAATTTGTATTGATTACTGTACTTTATATATTAGGTTATTGAAAGGTCAGTGCAAAGCCAAAATTTTATCTAATTATGTGATATTTACGTATTAATATTATCTTTTATTTTTGTTTGTATTTTTTTGACGAATTTGGTGGTATTTTCACCACCAATGCTGGCAAAAATACCATCAAATTCTGGCCCGTGGAGGAAGGGCATATGAAAGGTGGCTACACTGAGCCACAGCGCCAGAGATCGCGCCAGAGAGTTTTGTTTCGCCGCCTCCACTGGCAGTGATTATTGAGATGTAGCGGAGGGGAGTGCTTGCTGAGATGTCGTAGTGGGCAGTGCTTGTCGAGAGCAGATGTTGTTCCAATGGAGATATTGTAATGATTAGAGTGCTTTTTGTCAATATATATGAAGGTAACAAAACTCTTATTCTTCTTTTTTTCTCATTATTTCAATGTCCTGAATAATGCGTCATTACAGGTTCAGTCAACAAAGCATCTGGCTTGTGTTCTTGGATTAGAGTGTAATTCTGGTTTTCTTGCGTAATTATGGTATTTCTATTTTCTTTAATTAATTCAGTATAAATGATATTTAAAATTTCTTGTGTTATTGAAGAAGAACCTTGCCAAATGCGAACGTTGAATCACACACAGAACAGTTATACTTGTGCTTTGGTTTCGTAGGTTTTATAGTTGCTGGGGACTTAATTAATTAATTGTGTTAACGAAAATTTTCATTTCATTCTTTGTTGTTGTTCTATGCAGTCAGATTGCGTAATAATACTATTCAGGGCCAACCGTTTACGAGACTTCGTAATCGGACTTACAGCTACGAAAAATTAAAAGTATTTTCATTTATATAATTAAGCCCCCATGCAACCTTGTGTAAAGTTTGGAAGGTAGGAGACGAGGTATTGGCAGAAGTAAAGCTGTGAGGACGGGACGTGAATCGTGCTTGGGTAGCTCAGTTGGTAGAGCACTTGCCTGCGAGAGGCAAAGGTCACGAGTTCGAGTCTCGGTCCGGCACACAGCTTTAATCTGCCAGAAAGTTTAAGTGGTGATGTTCACGAGAAAACTACGCAGTTATTTCTCATCTGGTCTTCTTCTAGGCCCGTACAACCTTCCTGTTTCGTCACACACCACGTGGCGTCTACTTTGACTGCAAACTAACGTTGACGCATCATGTTGCGTACCTCATAGACAAGGTGGGTCACACTGCTACTGCGGGCGCTATCTATAGTGGAGCGGAAACGTAAATCCTCTTAACTCTGTACAAGGTTTTGATTCTTTCTGTGACGCTCCCCACCCCCCTCCCGCCCCCGCCAGGTTCGAGTCCTCCCTCGGGCATGGCTGTCTGTGTGTTGTTCTTAGCATAAGTTAGTCTAAGTTAGTTTAAGTAGTGTGTAAGACTATGAACCGATGACATTAGGAGGTTGATAACTTAGGATTTCACACACATTTGAACATTTTGATTCTCTGTGTCTTGATCATGGCAGCATCGTTTATGGTAACGTGAGGAAATCGACTTCGAGACATGGAATCAAGCCCACCAACGAACTGCTAGCGGGAGCATCTACAACGCCTGTCATCATACGAAGGCAGTTACTGTCTGATAATTTCCTCTATAGTCGGCCGTCCACATCCGACTATTGCTCCCTCAACGCGACGGTTCAGTTCTGGGGGTTGACGCAGCCACCTCACAGATGTAGGACGAACCGAACTTTCTTACTTATTCGCAGTTGTGAGAGGTGGCGAAATCTTATGCCAATAGTACAACAAAACTCAAAACTACCATGTTTTCACTCTCTGTTTGGTACTTCCTTCACCCAGCCCTGGTGTCGTCATACGATTTTAGAACGGGGACTAACATTAATCACTACATGTTGCACTTTCTTACACGATGGATATCTCTAAAATGAGGCGGGCGTGGGATATACACTACTGACTATTAAAATTGCTACACCAAAAAGAAATGCAGATGATAAACGGGTATTCATTGGACAAATATATTATACTAGAACTGACATGTGATTACATTTTCACTCAATTTGGGTACATAGATCCTGAGAAGTCAGTACCCAGAACAGCCACCTTTGGCCGTAATAACGGCCCTGATAAGCCTGGGCATTGAGTCAAACAGAGCTTGGAGGCCGTGTATAGGTACAGCAGCCCATGCAGCTTCAACACGGTACCACAGTTCATCAAGAATAGTGACTGGCGTATTGTGACGAGCCAGTTGCTTGGCCACCATTGACCAGACGTTTTCAATTGGTGAGAGATCTGGAGAATGTGCTGGCCAAGGCAGCAGTCGAACATTTTCTGTATCCATAAAGGCCCGTACAGGACCTGCAACATGCGGTCGTGCATTATCCTGCTGAAATACAGGGTTTCGCAGGGATCGAATGAAGGGTAGAGCCACGGGTATGTAACGTCCACTATTCAAAGTGCCGTCAATGCGAACAAGAGGTGACCGAGACGTGTATCCAATGGCACCCCATTCCATCACGCCGGGTAATAGGCCAGTATGGCGATGACGAATAAACGCTTCCAGTGTGCGTTCACCGCGATATCGCCAAACACGGATGCGACCATCATGATGCTGTAAACAGAACCTGGATTCATCCGAAAAAATGACGTTTTGCCATTCGTGCACCCAGGTTCGTCGTTGAGTACACCATCGCAGGCGCTCCTGTCTGTGATGCAGCGTCAAGGGTAACCGCAGCCATTGTCTCCGAGCTGATAGTCCATGCTGCTGCAAACGTCGTCGAGCTGTTCGTGCAGATGGTTGTTGTCTTGCAAACGTCCCCATCTGTTGACTCAGGGATCGAGACGTGGCTGCACGATCCGTTACAGCCATGCGGATAAGATTCCTGTCATCTCGACTGCTAGTGATACGAGGCCGTTGGGATCCAGCACGGCGTTCCGTATTACCCTCCTGAACCCACCGATTCCATATTCTGCTAACAGTCATTGGATCTCGACCAATGCGAGCAGCAATCTGGCGATACGATAAATCGCAATCGCGATAGGCTACAATCCGACCTTTAGCAAAGTCGGAAACGTGATGGTACGCATTTTTCGTCCTTACACGAGGCATCACAACAACGTTTCGCCAGGCAACGCCCGTCAACTGCTGTTTGTGTATGAGAAGTCGGTTGGAAACTTTCCTCATGTCAGCACGTTGCAGGTGTCGCCACCGGCGCCAACCTTGTGTGAATGCTCTGGAAAGCTAATCATTTGCATATCACAGCATCTTCTTCCTGTCGGTTAAATTTGGCGTCTGTAGCACGTCATCTTCGTGGTGTATCAATTTTAATCGCCAGTAGTGTACCTACTTCGGTCTCCTTAGCGCCACATATCGAATGTTCTCACTGCCACGTGGATCGTCTATCTACACGGCAGTGTTACTGGCCATCAGGTAGGCTATCCAGCAAGCCACGCAGCCTTTCCGGCTCATATTGATCCTCGTGGACTCCCAAAGTGTTTTGCAGAAACTGCAACACCTGCTGTTTGATAAATGGACTAAAAGATATTTTGGATGTCTTGGAGGCCATAATAGAAAGCGCTGACATTGTGCATTGAAGTCCGCACAGTTTGGATAAATGGGCATCTACCTCCCTGAGAGGAGTATTACGAAAGCACAGTTCGGCCCGATCCCTTCTTCGGTTATGAATGGCACGTATCCCAGCAGTATAAGGGCGGTCACCTGGCGGCCATACAATCGAGACGCTCGCCTCGGCCATGGTTCATCTCAGTGAAGCTTAGCAGACGTCATGTGACCTCTCTCGTCCGCATTAGGTTGGGTCACTGGTGTTACTTCGTCCTCCAACACCAGTTGCAGATCGTCGTTTCTGGACACTGTGTGATAGCAGACGGTGGTGGTGCCCGATCTGAACCATGCCATATTGGTCTGTGCCAATTGCTCAGCCGCACAGATGGTCCTGTACAAGAAATTGGTAGCGAGGAACTACACCAGCCCACAACTGCAACTGCCTTGCTTCACCGGTTCGGTATGTACAAGTTATTATTTGCTTCCGAACTATTTAAAATATACTGATATCCAGCTTTGAACTGTAAGATGTGTGGGTCTTGTCGTCCTGTGGAACCAGCCCGGTTCGGAAACTGTGACGTCTGTTTATGGTTTTACTTTGCGTTAGAACTTATCTCTGTAAACAACGTTGTTGTCCAGCATTCAGTGATTAGTTGCTGTGGATGTCATTCTCCTATAGAATCAGCCCGATTCGAAACCTGGGTCGTTATTTTTGGTTTTAATTTATATTACTTCACACTATTTTCATTGTTCTACTGTGAAAATTGCAGTACGTTAACTTGGCACTGTTGCGACTATTGCTGGCTGTATTGTGTTCCTCTTTTAGTGTTTTTATTTTGCATTTGGATTTACGTTCGTACGTCGAACTCGTTTTATTTTTGTCCTGTGAACATTGCAATAATGTTAGCAGAGCACTTTTGTAACTACTGTTGGCTGCATTCTCTTTGCTCCCCCAAAGCCTAAATTAAATGAATAAAAGAATTGTCTTTGTTGCACTGCGAGTAAAGTACAAGAGGACTGGAATCTAGCTACATTTTTCTCCATACTGAACAAAGGCAACAGAAGCGACGCAAATAGTTATAGAACAATTAGCCTCGTTAAAAGCACCCTACAACATCCATAGTACTACCTTAAATAATCAATTGGACCCTGTCTTTGATACAATTCTATTAGAACACATGAGCTTTAGAAAAGGACGATCTTACACCCAAGCACAAAACAACTGGTAGAGGAAACAAAGGAATTTAACTTAGAGACTGTCCTAGCGTTTGTAGATTATTAAAGAGCTTTTGAAATAGACAATAGACATCTACTGTAGCAGATTATGGGAAAAAGAGGCTTGCTAACTCATCTTATTAACTCTGTAGAAGCTCTTTACAAACACAGAAAAAATATAATCGAAGCTGGACATAACTTGTCTAAACGATTAACACTAACACAGAGAGGTGGACAAGGATGTAGTCTGCGTCCAATTTCATTCATCATTTACATACATGAACTACTCATGGCTTGCGGACGAAGTATCACCTAAGCCATAAAGACAAACAGAGAGAAATGTTTTAAAATCCCACCATACACAGATGATCAAATAGTCACCCAAGAAAATGAAGGTAATCTTTAGGAAAAGGTCTACAAATGACGTTTTACAGAGTCATGGCAGTATATACTATGCTCTACGGATCTGAAACCTAGATTCCCACCCAAAAGGATATGAGCAGGATCCAAGCTGCAGAAATCAGATTTCTCTCTAGCGTTAAAGGGTGCACCAGGGAAGATTTCTTCACAAGTGAAAACGTTAGATATGTATTACGAATTGATTTAATGCACAAGAAAACTGATTTAAACAGAAACAAATACTGGGAACTTGCATATAGAACGCACACATCACTGTACAGTACATAATTTAGGAGATACGACGTCATAAACATTGAGCTCGTGAAAATGAAACTGCAGAGCGAAATTTGATAGAGATTCTAGTGAGTATGTCTACAAAGATGTGTGAAATATGTTAAATACGTGGGAAATATATTTTTCACGTAAGGACGCGGGCAAACCCATGGGTTAAAAGCTCATCCTAAACCCCGGAACGATTTCAACAAAATTTGCTACACGTATTCTACATCTACATCTGCATCCATACTCCGCAACCCACCTGACGGTGTGTGGCGGAGGGTACCCTGAGTACCTCTATCGGTTCTCCCTTCTATTCCAGTCACGTATTGTTCGTGAAAAGGATTGTCGGTATGCCTCTGTGTGGGCTCTAATCTCTCTTATTTTATCCTCATGGTCTCTTCGCGAGATATACGTAGGAGGGGGCAATATACTGCTTGACTCCTCGGTGAAGGTATGTTCTCGAAACTTCAACAAAAGCCCGTACCGATATACTGAGCGTCTCTCCTGCAGAGTCTTCCACTGGAATTTATCTGTCATCTCCGTAACGCTTTCGCGATTACTAAATGATCCTGTAACGAAGCGCGCTGCTCTCCGTTGGATCTTCTCTATCTCTTCTATCAACCCTATCTGGTACGGAACCCACACCGCTGAGCAGTATTCAAGCAGTGGGCGAACAAGCGTACTGCATTCTACTTCCTTTGTTTTCGGATTGCATTTCATTAGGATTCTTCCAATGAATCCCAGTCTGGGATCTGCTTTACCGACGGTTAATTTTATATGGTCATTCCATTTTAAATCACTCGTAATGCCGCCACACACCGTAAGGTGGCTCGCGGAGTATAGATGTAGATGTAGATTCCCAGATTATTTATGGAATTAACTGCTTCCAGTTCCTGACCTGCTATATTGTAGCTAAATGATAAGGGATCTTCTTTCTATGCATTCGCAGCACATTACACTTGTCTACATTGAGATTCAATTGCCATTCCCTGCGCCGCCCGTGGTGGCCGAGCGGTTAAAGGCGCTACAGTCTGGAACCGCGTGACCGCTACGGTCGCAGGTTCGAATCCTGCCTCGGGCATGGATGTGTGTGACGTCCTTAGGTTAGTTAGGTATAAGTAGTTCTAAGTTCTAGGGGACTGATGACCTTAGAAGTTAAGTCCCATAGTGCTCAGAGCCATTTGAACCATTTGAACCATTCCCTGCACCATGCGTCAATTCGCTGCAGATCCTCCTGCATTTCAGTACAATTTTCCATTATTACAACCTCTCGATATACCACAGCTTCATCCGCAAAAAGCCTCAGTGAACTTCCGATGTCATCCACAAGGTCATTTCTGAATAGTGTGAATAGCAACGGTCCTACGACACTCCCCTGCGGCACACCTGAAATCACTCTTACTTTGGAAGACTTCTCTCCATTGAGAATGACATGCTGCGTTCTGTTATCTAGGAGCTCTTCAATCCAATCACACAATTGGTCTGATAGTCCATGTGCTCTTTGTTCATTAGACGACTTTGGGGAACTGTATCGAACGCCTTGCGGAAGTCAAGAAGCACGGCATCTACCTGGGAACCCGTGTCTATGGCCCTCTGAGTCTCCTGGACGAATAGCGCGAGCAGGGTTTCACACGATCGTCTTTTTCGAAACCCATGCAGATTCCTAGATTTCTAGTCTCCAGAAAAGTCATTATACTCGAACGTGATACGTGTTCCAAAATTCTACAACTAATCGACGTTAAAGATATAGGTCTATAGTTCTGCACATCTGTTCAACGTCCCTCCTTAAAAACGGGGATGACCTGTTCCCTTTTCCAATCCTTTGGAACGCTACGCTCTTCTAGAGACCTACGGTACACAGCTGCAAGAATGGGGGCAAGTTCCTTCGCGTACTCTGTGTAAAATCGAACTGGTGCCCCATCAGGTCCAGCGGCATTTCCTCTTTTGAGCGATTTTAATTGTTTCTCTATCCCTCTGTCGTCTATTTCGATATCTACCATTTTGTCATCTGTGCGACAATCTGGAGAAGGAACTACAGTGCAGTCTTCCTCTGTGAAACAGCTTTGGAAGAAGACATTTTGTATTTCGCCCTTTAGTCTGTCATCCTCTGTTTCAGTACCATTTTGGTCACAGAGTGTCTGGACATTTTGTTTTGATCCACCTACCGCTTTGACACAAGACCAAAATTTCTTAGGATTTTCTGCCAGTTCAGTACATAGAACTTTACTTTCGAATTCATTGACCGCCTCTCGCATAGCCCTCCTCACAGTACATTTCCCTTCGCGTAATTTTTGTTTGTCTGCAAGGCTTTGGCTATATTTATGTTTGCTGTTCCCTTTGCTTCCGTAGCAGTTTTCTAACTCGGTTGTTGTACCACGGTGGCTCTTTTCCATCTCTTACGATCTTGCTTGGCACATACTCATCTAACGCATATTGTACTATGGTTTTGAACTTTGTATTAGTTACGATCTGGAAAGAAATACTGTGGAAGTAAGCCTCCTATTGTTGTGAGCGTCATAAAGTGGAGAGAAAAGAAGGAGGAGGAGATGGACAGACAACGAGGAGCAAGGAACAGAGAGACACAGATAGGTGGGAAGAAGAAGGTGGACAGGGAGAGGGGAAGTCGGAAATGGACACAGAGAGAGACGAAGAGAAAATGACGAAAGAGAGAGGAGGATATAGACAGAGGAAGGATATAGGAGGAGATGGATAGGTGCATGAGAAGGAAGGGATTGGTAGAGAGAGGGGGAGAAGAAAATGAACAGAAACAGGGAGAGGAGAAGATGAACAGAGAAAGGAAAGGGGAAGAGATAGTGAGAAGAGAAGAAGATGATGTACAGAGTGAAGGAGAGGAGGAGATGGACGCTGAACAGTTGGAGGCTGAGATGGCATTAGAGGGGAAGGAGCAGAAGGGCAGAGGACAAAGGGGAGCAAATGGAAAGATGGGGAGAAACAGATGGACAGATAGGGGAGTTAGACCTAGACCGGAGCAGATGGGCAGCGACTGAGGTGTGGAGGAAGTGGACAGGGAGAGGGGGTGGAGGAGATGGACAGAGAGGGGATGAAGGAGGAGATATTTGGGCAATGCAGGGTACTCAGTATAATAGAAATTAATCATTAAATACAGCAATACGTAACATTACGTATCCCTCAAATTTTTGTATACAGAATGTAAATACAACATATCTGAGAGAAATTTCTCCTCAGTCAATTGGCGTTGTTGCCAGGGAGCTTTTGAGAACAGTCCTTCAGGAACTAACTGTGCGGCTAGACAGCTCAAATTTGTAGGTGTTGTTTTTTTGTAGTTTAGCGTGTGTGGCACAGATGATACTTGTAACAGAATCTTGTAAGATCTAGAAGGCGATTTCTTGGATAAATACTCAGCTGTGGTGGCAGGACTGTTTCTGTTCCAGTTTACAAATAATTTGTTTCTCTTCTTTATCATAATGTTCAGTCCATGACAAAAATTTTGTGTCTCTGTTTTACCGTATTGCACACTCAATTTGACATCACGAAAGCGTGAAGTGACTGAACAATGAAAGGCATTATCCCACGCTTAGCTATTATGACAGCCAATCGTCTTGCTTTAGTTCGTTCAATCATACTGCGTCAGCACCCGTATCACTCTTCCATGGCCGACCGCAGTGGTCGAGTGGTTCTAAGCGCTTCAGTTTGGAACCGCGCGACCGCTACGGTCGCAGGTTCGAATCCTGCCTCGGGCATGGATGTGTGTGACGTCCTTAGGTTAGTTAGGTGTAAGTAGTTCTACGTTATAGGGGCTGATGACCTTAAATGTTTAGTCCCATAGTGCTCAGAGCCATCTGAACCATGTTTGAACCACTCTTGCCGGCCGGGGTGGCCGAGCGGTTCTAGGCGCTACAGTCTGGAACCGAGCGACCGCTACGGTCGCAGGTTCGAATCCTGCCTCGGGCATGCAGGTGTGTTATGTCCTTAGGTTAGTTAGGTTTAAGTAGTTCTAAGTTCTAGGGGACTGATGACTTCAGATGTTAAGTCACATAGTGCTCAGAGCCATTTGAACCATTTTTGAACCACTTTTCCATGACCCCATTTGACAAGTGGCAAATGTGCTGAACTCGTGTCATTACGTGACATGTTCACATAAAGCTTCGTTTAAATGACGAAATAATTATCGAGAGTGGTAACAAGTAGCCAGTATTTATTTTACCAGCACCGAAGGTGAATATTTTGCCTCTTACACTGATGTTACGACGTATCGGAGACCGTGATCAGATCTCAATTTGACGTTTAAACGATCATCAGACACCCATACTGGATGGGGCTTCTCTGCAGCGACAACGAGCTAATTGGAGAAAGATCACAATTCGGATTAGGGACGGATGGGCAAGGGAGTCGCCCGTGCTCTTTCAGGGGAAACATCCCGGCATTTTCATTAAGCGGTTTACAAGAATCGCGGAGAAACTGAATCTAGATGACCGGAGTCGTATTTCTGCATCTACGTCTACACTCCGCAAGAAACCGCACGGCACGTGGCAGAGGGTACCCTGTACCACTGCCAGTCATTTCCTTTCCTTTTCCGCTCGCAAATAGAACAATAGAAAAACGACTGTCTGTATGCATCCATATGAGCCCTCATTTCTCGTATATTATCTTCATGCTATTTACGCGCAATGTATGTTGACGGCAGTAGAATCGTTCGTCGATCAACTTCAAATACTGGTTCTCTAAATTCTCTCTGTAGTGTTTCTAGAAAAGAAACACTGAACCGTCATCATCCCACAGTGTTAACCATTGTCCTACCTTGGTCTACAAAAAGTGCATGTTTGTTACACATCCGGTAATGTCTGCTTTTGCTGATCGAAGTGTACTAGAGGTAGCCACAGAGTTTGATTATGATATCGAAAAAATAAGATTACGTCATCAATATTTGTTTGTTTTGCTGATAGAGAACTGTAGTCCTCATACACGTAGACTAATAAAAAACTCAAAACCAGAACTGCTAAGCCATAAAACTGGACACCCCTGAAACTTCTCTGTAAGAACTGTTTAGTGAGCTTTTGCTTTGATTTCCCTCGAAATTCCGTTTCATATTGGGAACTCATTCTCAGTGACCTACTTGATTCTAGCCGTGAGAAGATTGAGCAGTGGAATATATTACTTCAAACATAGTTAACGTCATTATGCACGCAACATGTGCTCTGCATCAGCTCAACTCATGCTTCAGTAAGTATACTTTTTATCCAGATTTCCAAGTAACCAAAACCTCTAGCTTACATTGTATTGTATGGAACTGGGGACCCGACGGAGAGGCTTCGTCCCCGCCGTAGCCCTCAGTGGTTCACGACCTCACGACAGGCTACAGCAGTCCACCCACCCCACCGCCACACCACACCGAACCCAGGGTCATAGTGCGGTTCGGCCCCCAGTGGACCCGCCCGGCAACGTCTCACGCCACAAGACTGTAACCCCAACGTTTGCCTCGTAGAGTAATTATGGCGTACGCATACGTGTAGAAAGTATTTGCGCAGCAATCGCCGACATAGTGTAACTGAGGCGGAATTAGGGGAACGAGCCCGCATTCTCCGAGGCAGATGGAAAGCCGCCTTAAAAACCATCCACAGACTGGCCGGCACACCGGACCTCGACACTAATCCGCCGGGTGGATTCGCGCCGGGGACCGGCACGTCTTCGCGCCCGGAAAGCAGTGCAATAGATCGCACGGCTAACCGGGCGGGCTTAGCTTACATTACTTGTATCTTATATACCTTTGTTGTTCCCTTTCCATCCACTATTGTACGAAACAGTGTGCGAATGTGTGTATCTGCTTTCTTATTCCCAAGTGGTTGTAGTGTATCGTTTCTGTATGGAGTTGTGTAAGTCTTCAGTCTAACTGGAGAATTTATCATTTCTTTTGCAGGATCCCTGAAAGTCACTTGCTCATCTGTGCAGTCTAAACATCATTAGAGCGTGCTGATTCAGCTCTCGCATTACGTCTTCACTCTTCTGACCTTATAGTAGAATGAAACAGTTCACTGCCCGTACGAACTTCGTCTCAGCCGGCAAGTGATGTATCTCTGCAGTTTAAACACTGGACTCCTAATTGGGAAATCTGGGATTGAAATCCTTCACAGTTAATTTTGATTTTCTATGATTTCCCTAATTTCATTCAAGCGAATGCTGGAATTTCTCCTTTGGCGCGCCTGATATCCAGTATCATTCAGCGTCCTTGTTCAGCAGATGTGATCCTTCTGTAGCGACTTCGCTAACCTTTCTTTCCTTCTTCAATCCACCTAACCGTACATTTCATGTTTTCTTAAGAGAGGGGATCCAATTTTCATATCCATACGTACTGATGATATTGCTATCGTTTTAAAGAAATTGAATAATTTGACGTTGCTGTGATTATTCTGTAGTGTTTTCTGCATAGCACTATATGTGTGCTGAAATGTACGTAATTTACATTTCAAGTAATAGCTTCGATTTTAGCAATTTTATCTCATAAATAGTGAAAGTGGGTCACCTGTTGTATGATTTGGCTGTATGATTTGTTGTAATTGTAAAGTAGTCGTTAGTCCCAAGGTTGGTTTGAACGCCACAGTACTTTACTAGGCATGGTCCTGTTAGAGACGATATGCCGTTTCCTTCCCTGACCTTTGAGCTGATTCACCCAGCCAATTGGAGGAGGGCCTACAGTGAACCGCGAATTCCGAACCACGCTAGAGCTCGTAAATTTTCACCTCAGAAAACGTTGTCAGATGTAAAACAAGTGATAAGTAGTAGATAAAAACCCTACCACTGTCCGGAGATCGAACTCCCAGGCCTTTGCATTTGTAGTGTGGCACTTTGCCACTGACCCCTCGCTTCATATCTTGCAACTGTACGACTAACGTCATTCTCACTTAATGTTCCGATTGCTAGGTGATCAAAATACGTTCCTTCGTGTATTAAAGCAGATAAATAGGTTTAAAGAGCGCAAATATGTTTCAAAGCATTTGCTAAGAACTATAATGAGGCAACTTCAGTTAATAATGCCATTTCCGTATTTTTCTCGTCTAGGTGACGATATGGGTAACCTGTGTAAAAATCTTCGAATCCTGGGGACCTACGGAAGGCCACTGAAGCAGTTCGATCTGTTACTACCGTTGCGGAGGCTTCCAGGACATCTAACGTCCCGCAAAGAACTCTTCGAGAGTGACTGTACAAGGATAAAGGGAAAACGCCAGCTAGGAAACTTGGTCGTAATCCAAAGCAACAGGCTCATTAGAGAATTGTTTAATACTGATTCAGTAGCAGCTTCAACATCGGGTCTTGCAAATGTTGGCAAGCAATCCTCAGTCAAAGCACAGTACAAGTCCTGTAACAAGGATCTGTACTGCGGTGGCTGCTTCTACGACAAACGATGCAAGAGGGACAAAATTCAGTGCACACAATATAAAACGTGGTACCATGAAACAGGTGATAATGTATCTGTAAAAAAGTAGGTGTCGCGTACATGGTGAGAAGACAGCTGTGCCGAACTTGAAAGTGACCGAACTGGAAGTTCATTGTATCGTAAATATTGCATTTTTTTCTGTAACTGTTGAATGTGTCACTGCCGTTATTGATTACAGTTGTTCACTTTCTCCCTTTTTGACTGATGTATGGTATGTTAGGTATCATAAATGTGAGAGAATTTCAAGGTGGCGTTATTACCATTAGTGCTCCTTACAAACACTGGTTTCTCCTTTCATACATAAAAAATTATCTCAAAAAAAATTAAATACAGACAAATTATTTTTAAAGGAATCCGTAAGGGAGGTATTGGTACATAAATAATTAAAAAATTACACATTTTGCATATCACTATACAACATTGGAGACAATTAACTGAGTGCATGGCGCTATTACCGTCGATTACCCTATTAGATAAGCTTCTGGTGGTCGCTTTCATTATCTTCAACGGTATTTTTATCACAGCAATATGGCAGTGTGTTGATATATTCGTGCTGCTTCAGTTTAATGGCTCATCTTTCAGCAGAGAGAACGACGGAATATGCGGAGAGTTTATACAGTCCTGCGGCGTAGCAATACTTTGCTGAAGAGACGGCGCGCACGAGTGGAGTCTGGAAGTTTCTAAGAGATTTGCTAGCGCGTGTGGTAATAACTTGCGCCGGGGAACCCGATGAAGGCAATTACGGCAGCTGTAATGCCTCTCGCAGGCCGACGACTGCGAGACAGGCAATTAAGCGCATCCGGTATCTTACGAGGGTAAAGGGTTGCTCAGTGGTATCTCACCAGCCACCCAGGGGGATGGCGCGCCCTTCACGTCGCTTCTGCTTTCGCCCTGAGCCCCTCCTCCCTTATCTTCCTCTCCGGAGAAGAACGTCCTCCGCACAGAGCTCACCAAAAATGCCTAATTTTTTCTCAAGATAATATCTGTGTGTCGATCTCCTAGTACGAAATCGAGTCTAAATTATTTTCCAAATCTGTTAAAAATGATCTACGTCAAGTCCACTTTTTTAAAATTTCCTTGTTAAAGAGTCACATTACAAATATTTAATATTTCTGTAGCTATTGTGGCTCTGTATTAAGTTACTTACAACACAATCATGAGTTTAAACTGTTTTTGTGCTCTGTGACTGGGAACAACGTATAACATGTTATAGGTGCATGACGCATATACAAACTACAAACATTTCGATTAAAGCGATATTTTTAAACAGTTTCCCCCTTTAATGTTAGAAGTAACAGCAACGTTTGCAATATGTCAAAATAATTTCCGTTCTTATACAGTATTCATCGAACCTTAAAATTTGTCTAGTTCGATATTCATGTTAAACCTGTTTATTTTGTTCTTTAGAGAAATTTCATCTCTTAATAACCACCATTTCTGTTCCTAATAATTTGATCAACGTAATAATAATCTGGATTCTTGCCAGGAAATAATCTCATAACTTAAATATTTCATTTTGTTTTAATTTTTTATACCTTCCTTTGTCTTCAAAGTTATTCAAAATCTTTTTCAACCGGTGTGCGGTTCACAACGCAGTCCTTTACGTTCTTCCTAATTTTTTTCTGTTGTAGTGTTCCACCAGTCGCTGGGAAACATCTCAGAATATCTGGACCAAATAAATTGTGGCGTTGTATATCGTCTGTGACTGACTGTTAGTATACTAGTGGTGTCTTTCTGTGGCTCACTTTTAAATAATTGAGCGTCAGTGGCACGTGGTCTACGATAATTTGCCTCGCTCAAAACAACCACTATTATAGAACTACACAAAAATCATCTTATTGAAAAACATCTCTATCAAACACAAAATACAAGTTTTATTTATTTAAAATCGCATGCTTATGTTATGTTTTATTTCAGTACCTAGGCCTACTGTCAACAGATATTACTTTTAAGGCAAGTAATTGTTATTTATCAATGTCTAGTGCAGTGGAGCACATTTTAATGGCGTTACAGTTGCTCAATATTAAACCATTACACTCTGTCCCCTACGACAAGGTGAATGCTAAACTATACGAATAGTTTAGAATGTGTCTAATATTCAGATAAACGACATTTAGTCGTACAGTTGTTTGGTAGGCTGGCCACGCAACTGTCTGTTCAAGACATAAATAACAAACACAACGTAACCAGCCAATAAACTTTAAGCTTTTCATTTGCTGTACGTCTCGTTGAATATGTCAATCTCAAATGCAGTGCTCGCGAACAACGAGGACAACGAAGCTGCGTAGTACTGCAGATATTTCAAAAGAATTGGTTGTCCTGGCAGCAATGCACATTACGTTCACCATGCGCCAGTGATCAATGATGATACAGATCCAAAGAAGAACTGCACGTTTCGTCACAGGTTCACTTAGCGCAAAGCTATAACGGAGATACTCACAGCCACTACAAAAATGGCATTGTGGATCACGGTACGGTTTACTTTTAAAATTTCGAGAACGTACGTTCTCAAAGGAATCAACCAATGTATTGCTTCCTCCCACGGAAATTTTGTGAAATGATTTTGAAGACAAAACTGTAGAAATTTCAGCTCTCACGGAGCATTACCAGCAGCCGTTCTCCCTGCGATCCATTCTAATCTGGAACAGTAAATGGGGGAAGTGACAGCCGTCAAATGACGGTTGTAAATATGATAAACTCAAAACTGCCAGAAGTTTATACACAGATCCGAGTATGGTTCAAATGGCTCTGAGCACTATGCTGTGGTCATCAGGCCCCTAGAACTTAGAACTACTTAAACCTAACTAACCTAAGGACATCACACAACACCCAGTCATCACGAGGCAGAGAAAGTCCCTGACCCCGCCGGGAATCGAACCCGGGAACCCAGGCGTGGGAAGCGAGAACGCTACCGCACGACCACGAGCTGCGGACAGATCCGAGTATCACATAGTGCCCATTGTTACAATAGAACCCATTTTTCTCTGCTCAATCACTATAGTAGCTCGAGGAAATGCTGACTATTTAAAAAAAAAAAAAACTTGTATATCGACTCCTCTTTCTTCTTGTTGCACATCAGACTAGTTTTCCCACCTTATAAAGGACATCAATGTGCTGTATCATCCTATCCTATCCGTTCTTGCTTTTAGTTTCACCGAAGGTTGTTTTCACTTTCTATATGCTGAGCCACTCCTTCTGACAATCGTTTCTTTTACGATTTCTTGATTTTTTCATGCAGTCATTTCGTATTTTCTTCCCTGCACTTCCTATTTATTTCATTTCCTAAGTGACTTCTATTCCTGTATTCCTGAATTTCCCTTCTTGTTCACTTCCTTCTCTCATCGAACAACTCAAGTATTTCCTCCGGTACCTACGGTTTTCTCGCAGTTACCTTCTTTGTACCTACGTTTTTGTTTTCAACTTCTCCGACTTCCCCTTTTAGAGATACCATTTTCTCTTCAGCTGAACTGCGTACTGGGCTATTCATCATTCCAGTACCCGTAAACCGCAATTACATCCTCGAAATTAAAGTTCAGTTACGAAACGCTTGGGACGTAATAGCAACAGCAACCACATGATAACTGGAGATGATTTATTATTGTTATTAAATACGTTAATATTACATTCATGATACGCCTGCAGACGCAGCATTCGTGTGAAGCGAAAAACGTGAATCGTGTAACAGCAATAACAGGAAGGAAAATACACAAATGAATCAGAGGAAGACGAACATGAAAACTCTCTTTCACGCCCAACAAAAACAGTGAATAGGCAGGAAATTACACAAATGGTTTCTCCATGATGAAGATACGTGAAGTGAAAGTGTATTGCGATGTAATAGTTATCTCTTCTGTCCACCAGAAGTTTGCATTTGTAGTCCGATGATCCTTATTTGGGTTTCGAGCATCAACCGTGAGAACATTTCCTCTGCTATCGCGCGCTGAATGTAAATCAGCTGTGACGTTCCAAATATAAGTTAAATCTAGATTGAAATCTAAAGCTGAGGGAGTTCAACGCAAATCTACGGGAACGATGATGAGCCTCCACTTCAGAGAAAGAGAGTTTGACATCCTTTAACGTACCGCAAACTAGTTCAAATGCTTGTGTTGCCTGTGACGGACACGAAACTCTATGGATGTAACGTTCCGTATCCTCTGCACTCTCCGAGGAATTTCAGGAAATATTTTTACAGAAGTTTATCAAAGTACAATCATTTGTCATTTGACTCTTCTGTACTGCCACATAGTTCACCTCTACAGAAATATTTCATTGGAATATAGTATTTTAGCAAAAGTTCCCTATTGCAGTAGGATATCTTGAGTAGTGATGAGAGTTGGCAATATTCTCTTAGGATTTAAAGGTTGGCTACAGCGCGCATACACAAGCTCTGGAATCTAAGATATTGTTGTCGCGCTTCGCAGCGCACGGATTGATTAGCGGCAGTTTGGAAGCCAGTATAGGAGCCCGCCTGCTGTGGTGCGCACGTGTGTTGGGCGAGGGGTCGTCGCCGAGCTGCTGTACTACCGTGTCGGCCAGCAGCGACACAAAATTTGGTATTGAGTTGATATTTTTTATAATTTGCAGCGCGCTTATTAATTTAAAGAAAAGGGTTTGTGTATGTGCGTAGCAGCAGACGGTAATTTTGATAATGATAGGAGTTGAATTCTTAAGGGAAACCATTGTTAGGCGAATAGATTAAGTATTGATTTTTGTCATTGATTTCTTTTGTAATTGTCAGGGAATTGTTTCACTATGTATTTAATTGAGAAGTATTTCAGTCTGTCTCAAGAGTTTGATTAATTTGTAACATTGTTTTAATGCCACTGGAGGTAAATTTACATACGAAGCGATTGTTCAAAGAGCTTCTAGCGTTTTGTTAATTGAATGAGAACGAATCGCTTTCAGAATATAGTTTTTGAAAAAAGGAATTACTTGTTTGGGTTGTCAATTATCGAGTTTAGATTTGACCAAAGCCTTTCTCTTGAATTATATGTGGTTGTAGTAAGCAGCAGCAGTCGCAGCAACAGCAGGAGCCGCCATACAGAACATGCATTGCACTCAGCATGAATAATAGGTTTTTTTTATCTTTTTGTTAAATAATGGAATGCAGCAGATGAATCAGTGGCAGCAGAAAGACCAAGTAAATTATTTGTTGCGCACAGGACCAATTAAAAAAAAAATAAAGTTCAGGAGATCTCTGTAATAGTAAAGGTAACAAGAGTACAAGCACGAGATTTTCAGTAGAAAACGCGAGATAAGAAGATAGCGCTCGCGACTTTCAGTGAAACAAGGGCGATCTGGAACCACTCTCCATTAATGGCAAATTTATTCAAGATGGCGGCGATAGATATGGGAACTTTGCAATGACGTCATGGTGGGAAGTTCAAATTTTGGTGGGAAGGTAGGTCAATTGGGCTACCTCCACTAACCTAACCCCCTCACTCCCCCCTCTTCCTGCCTACAAAATGGCGAGAAGTTCAAATTCCAGCACGACAATGCAACACACCACAGCTACCTCAACTAACTTAAGAAAATGGCAGGAAAAAGGGCACTTGGGCTACCTCCACTAACCTAAATCATCCGACCATCACCTCTTCCTAGGAACTGGCAGGAAAAGGACTCAGCCAGTGCTGGATAGGGTGGACATAAGTATTTATTTCTAGAGTCTTTATTTAAACAATTAGAGGCAGTACTGCAATCAAGTATGTTCACCCAGAGGTCCAGAGTACAACTATCCTAGTACATAGTACTGCCACCAGAGGGTGCCATCGCCCCTCCCATGATGTAATCCAAGATGGCGGCCTGGAGAGGAAAAATGTTGGGAAAAGTTCTCTGCCTGTGCTGGGCTGCTGGATAGGATGGACGTAAGTCTCCATTGTGCAGGCAGTCTTCTTTTAAACAATTTGAGGCAGTAGCTCCATCCACTGTGTCCACCATGAGGTCTGGAGTCCAGCTGACCTAGTGCACAGTACTGCCACGAGAGTGCACTTTCATCCCATGACGGTCTGGGGGGGGGGGGGGGGGCGAGGGAAATGGTGGTAAAACGACTCAGCCTGTGCAAGGATGATGGACAGAGGGAGGAGTGTACCTTATTATTTTCGAGCAATTTATTTAGGGAAAGATTTGACATAGTATATTTATTACTCTGATACAAAACACTCGCCCTGACATGCTTGGGTTCACAATACACAGCACACAAACATGCAAACAACTCGTAAATTATCGAAATAATGCAGTATATTGATGTGCAAACCACTCACTAATTATAAATATGCATACAATTTATTTAGGGATGGATTTAAAGTAGTTTATTTATTATGCTGGTATCAGACACTCACCCTCACATGCTTGAGATCGCAGTAAATAGTCTACAGATCTGCAAACTACTCATAAATCATGGAAATAATGCAGTACAGTGATGTGCAGAGACGTCAAACCTCAAAAATAATCAAAATAATGCATGTAAAAAGCTCTGCAAACACGCTTGCTGATCGTTAACTGTCGAAATCATGCATTGCACAGCCTACAGACTTGCTCACAAAGTAATGTAACAGACACACAAACAACTCGTAAATTGTCAAGAAATAATGCATGTGTAACGCTATTCATACACAATCACAACAATTAAACAGCCGAAAATAATTAGTGCACAGTGAATTTAAAAAAGCGCAACGTATCGGCGAACTGTTCCAATGCAAGCACGCGCTTTGCGGGGGCAGCTGGACAGAAGCCAGCACTGTCACGCTGCTGCTGATGGCAAGTGAAAGTTGCGTCTACAGTTAGTGTTCTTTAAGTGTTATACTGACATAACATGTCTATTTAAATAAGCACCACGTCACCCTCTGGACTGCGTGCACATGCATTATTTTGATAATTTAGGAGTTTTTATGTCTCTCCACAACACTATACTTCATTATTTCTGTGATTTACGAGTAGTTTGCAGGTCTGCAGACTATTTACTGTGATCTCAAGCATGCGAGGGTGAGTGTTTTGTACCAGTGTAATAAATACACTATGTCAAATCCGTCTCTAAATAAATTGCTGGAAAATAAATAAAGCACACTCCTCCCTCTCTCCAGCGCAGGCTGATTTTCTCGCCATTTTTCCCCTACAGACCGCCATGGGATGAAAGCGCACTCTGGCAGCAGTACTGTGTACTAGGTCAGTTGGACTCCAGACCTCGTGGTGGACACAGTGAATGGAGCTACTGCCAAAAATTGTTTAAATAAAGACTGCCTGCACAATGGAGACTTTCATCCATCCTATCCAGCAACCCAGCACAGGCAGAGAACTTTTCCCACCATTTTCCCCTCCAGGCCGCCATCTTGGATTACATCATGGGAGGGGCGATGGCACCCTCTGGTGGTAGTACTGTGTACTAGGTCACTTGGATTCCAGACTTCAACTTAATGGCAGTGCTGCCTCTAATTGTTTAAATAAAGACTCTATCCATCACAGGCTGAGTCCTTTTCCTGCAAATTCCTAGGAAGATGTGCCGCTTGGATGACTTAGGTTAGTAGAGGTAGTCTAAGTGCCGTTTTTTCGCGCCATTTACTTAGGATATTGGAGGTAGCTGGGGTGTGTTGCACAGCCTTGGCAGAATTTGAACTTCCCGCCATTTTGTGGGGAATGGGAGGGGAGGGCTCAGGCTAGGGGGATAGGTTAGTGGAGGTGGTTCAATTGACCTATCTTCCTGCCAAAGTTTGAAGTTCCCACAATGACATCATTGCGATGTTGCCATATCTACTGCCACTATCATGAATAAATTTCGCGACAATGGAGAGTAGGGCCGCACTGCCCTTGTTCCACTACTATCTTATATGCTCTGATAAGTAATAGGCTATTGTTATGTCGAACACACAGAAATTGCTCAAAAGGAACAGTTACTCAGTGTGTTGTATTCTGACTAGCCTGAACTCTAGACTATATCGGCACCATAATATTCAAATTAGTCGCTTGTCTTTTTACAGCATGCTCTTCAATCCGTTTTCTGGATATTCCATATTAGGTGTAGAGAAATAATCTTCCCTTGACTATAAATAAAATTATCGCCCCTGGAAGAACATGTTCAGCTATAATTGTTGCATGGACCTTAGCGTTATGTTCTGTGCGACGCTACGACGGAGGAAAAAAAATTATCTTGCCCTACAAATGGAAGGAAACGATCTGTTGTATACTTCGCTAGGCATTCTATGTTCAGTAATATAGCTTTTGGCTGGGAACAGTGTGAAGTTAGATATATAGGATTTCATTATACGTTTCTGATGCTCAGCTATCGATGTTATGCGTGCACTATTTCATTGAATTCATCTAATCTGCAAGACGTTTAGCGGTAGTATCACCATTACGAACATTTTGTTCATGCACTACTCGTCGGCCTATTTTCGTTGGCTCTGTTCCCTCTAGAGCCTACTTAACCTGAGTATCTGCTGTTGTAGCAAAGGTAGCCGATTCTTGTTAAATTTTGCCTCTGCTCTTTTATCAGATGCAAATATTCGCACAAATTCTGTTTGTTATGCTCTTTTTGTTTTATGGGCATTGGGCCGTTCCCAAGTCGTGTTTCTGTGTCTAGAGTTTCGCTTCTAACGCTGGAGACATCATTAGAGGCTATAAAGTCTCGGATGGTACTTAAACAGGCTCAGTCATCCGAACTGTGTACACACTGAGATGACAGATGCCATGGGATAGCTTATATGCACATGGAGGGCTATTACAAATGATTGAAGCGATTTCATAAATTCACTGTAGCTCCATTCATTGACATATGGTCACGACACACTACAGATACGTAGAAAAACTCATAAAGTTTTGTTCGGCTGAAGCCGCACTTCATGTTTCTGCCGCCAGAGCGCTCGAGAGCGCAGCGAGACAAAAGGGCGACAGGAGCCGAGAAAGCGTATGTGGTGCTGGAAATGCACTCACATCAGGCAGTCATAACAGTGCAACGACACTTCAGGACGAAGTTCAACAAAGATCCACCAACTGATAACTCCATTCGGCGATGGTATGCGCAGTTTAAAGCTTCTGGATGCCTCTGTAAGGGGAAATCAACGGGTCGGCCTGCAGTGAGCGAAGAAACGGTTGAACGCGTGCGGGCAAGTTTCACGCGTAGCCCGCGGAAGTCGACGAATAAAGCAAGCAGGGAGCTAAACGTACCACAGCCGACGGTTTGGAAAATCTTACGGAAAAGGCTAAAGCAGAAGCCTTACCGTTTACAATTGCTACAAGCCCTGACACTCGATGACAAAGTGAAAGGCTTTGAATTTTCGGCGCGGTTGCAACAGCTCATGGAAGAGGATGCGTTCAGTGCGAAACTTGTTTTCAGTGATGAAGCAACATTTTTTCTTAATGGTGAAGTGAACAGAGACAATGTGCGAATCTGGGCGGTAGAGAATCCTCACGCATTCGTGCAGCAAATTCGCAATTCACCAAAAGTTAACGTGTTTTGTGCAATCTCACCGTTTAAAGTTCACGGCCCCTTTTTCTTCTGCGAAAAAAACGTTACAGGACACGTGTATCTGGACATGCTGGAATATTGGCTCATGCCACAACTGGAGACCGACAGCGCCGACTTCATCTTTCAACAGGATGGTGCTCCACCGCACTTCCATCATGATGTTCGGCATTTCTTAAACAGGAGATTGGAAAATCGGTGGATCGGTCGTGGTGGAGATCATGATCAGCAATTCATGTCATGGCCTCCACGCTCTCCCGACTTAACCCCATGCGATTTCTTTCTGTGGGGTTATGTGAAAGATTCAGTGTTTAAACCTCCTCTACCAAGAAACGTGCCAGAACTGCGAGCTCGCATCAACGATGCTTTCGAACTCATTGATGGGGACATGCTGCGCCGAGTGTGGGAGGAACTTGATTATCGGCTTGATGTCTGCCGAATCACTAAAGGGACACATATCGAACATTTGTGAATGCCTAAAAAAACGTTTTGAGTTTTTGTATGTGTGTGCAAAGCATTGTGAAAATATCTCAAATAATAAAGTTATTGTAGAGCTGTGAAATCGCTTCAATCATTTGTAATAACCCTGAATACAGATGGCGGTAGTACGACGCACACAAGGTGCCAGATGGAAGTGCACAGGTGGAGCTTTCACTCGTGTCCAGGTGATTTATCTGGAAGCTTTCCGACGTGATTATGGCCGCACGATGGCAATTAACAGACCTTGAACGCGGAATGCTAGTTGGAACTGCAGGCATGAGACATTTCATTTCGAAAGTAGTTAGAGAATTGAATATTTCGATATCTACAATGTCAAGAGTGCGCCGAGAATACCAAATTTCAGGTTTTATCTGTCAGCACCGACAACGCAGTAGCCGACGGCCTTAGCTTAACGACGGAGATCAGTTACGTGTGCATGGAGTTGTAAGTGCTAACAGACGAGCAAGACAGACTGAAATAACCGCAGAAATGAATGTGGGACGTACGACGAACATACCCGCTAGGACAGCGCGGCGAATTTTGGCGATGATGGGCTGTGGCAACAGAGGACCGGCGCGAGTGCATTTGCTGACAGCAGGACATCGCCTGCAGCGCCTCTCTTGAGCTCGTGGCTATGTCTTGAAACGTCCCCTTTTAACAATTTTACACGACTGTGCTTAACCTGACACACAATATTTTTTTAGCGCAACGCAATCTGACTTTCAACACACAATATTTTGTTAGCGCAACGCAATCTGACTTTCAAAATTCTCTACAAGAGAATGGCCCTGACTAACATTAACCTATACGTCTCACAAATCACTTACCTCACCAAAAATCTTCGCTGCTCAAGCTACTGCAATACAGCGAGCGCCACTACTGCCAGCTAAATAAAAGATTCAAACTATGGAAGGCACTAACTACTGATAGGGATAGTTAGCAAATGAAAGATATTAATAGAGAACAAACAATGTATTTACCTTGATATCATGACAAATTACAAAACTCCACCATCTCTCTCCCCACATCCACCACTGCTGGCGGCTCACCTCCAACTGCCCAGCGCTACGCGCTGTTCACAGCCAGCTGCCTAACACTACAATGGTTGAGTATTACAACAATGCAAAGCAGCCACAGACTGCACACGGCACAGCCGGTGATTTTCATACTGAGGTGGCGTTATCAACAAAAAAACCTAAACAGCCTACTTACATAGCCCCCATGCTCCCCACAAAAAATTTTACAAATTTTGTTGGGCACTGGCCAATACATATTTGTTAAAATTTTTTTTTCACAATTACAATAACAAAGAAATCAAATGCACACACTTATTGATACAATGTTGGTCAAAAGCTAAAATTTTCTCACAGTCCATAAAGACAGTCCTGATCATTCATCACATTGCAGTGTTTTTCTCAAAGTCTGAGCAGTAAAAGACAATGCACACGGAAGTAGTGGATTTCCATGCAGTCTTGAAGAAGTATCGTTGTCCTTCCAACGGAAAGACAGTGCTGACTCTCGACATGCTGACAGGTAATGGGCCACAAGAGAGCAAACTCACAGCGGAGTCAGTCGAAGTTTTGAAGAGTATTGGTGGGTAGGTCATCACAGAGCAGACCCACTGTAGTCCTGGTAGAGATTACGGTATTGGTGGGCCACCAGAGGTGCAGACCCACTGCAGTCCTTGTAGAAATAATGGTATTGGTGAGTCATCAAAGGTGCAGACCCACTGCAGTCCTTGTAGAGATATAATGGTACTGGTGGGCCACCAGAGGCGCAGACCCACTGTAGTCCTTGTAGAGATGGCCAGCAGCCATCTGTTGTGACTGTGCAGGTACACAATCACCATTGAAGAGTCTTGCGGATAATATAACAAGTCCATAACCACCACTTGTGCACTCACAAAGTTGTTGGAATTGTCCTTAGAACAAGCAATGCTGTTATCCAGTCCCTTGCTGAATTATTAACACACGTGCAAACACTAACAGTCCCTACTTGTCACATATTGTCCATATACTATGACCAACAAAAACGTGTGCAGTGAAATGTAACTTACAAGTTACTTAATTTGATGACCTGGTGTCAATTACAATTTTATAACATAAGAACACAATAACAAAGATACAAAACACATCATTCAAGAACATAACAATACAAATAACAGTTGCGGTAATAGGGGCTTTACAAAAGAATAGAAATAAACATATACATCAGTGTTACAAAAATAATGACATAAGTACATACATAAAGATCAGAATAACTTTTGGAACATCAACATCACACATGAGCATTAAAACAGAACAGATAAATGTCTAAACATCTTTACAAAGTAAATAACATAGTATTTGAAAAATTATACAACATAAATCTTATTAGCTAAACACATAAAGACAGGAAAAACACAAATATAAAAGAGTACACAAACACATAGTGAGATAACACAAAAGGAAAGGACAGGGTTCGTTTTCAGTGTAACTTTTGGTACTGCAGTATTTTGCGAACAAAACCTTTTTTGTTCTTGGAGATCTCCCTTCGTTCATCATTATTCCCAAAAAGTCCTATCTGTACCTCTTTTCTGTGTTCCAACCATATTTCTTTCAAAATAGTTAGTTCTTAGTGCACAATACTCATTTTTGCCAAATCTGTTTCTTATATAGTCTACCCCTCTTACGCTAACTTAAATCTACTGAGCTCAGATGCTAAACTAAGGGACGAGGCAATGCACCATCACATAAAACAATTAATATAAACAGCAATAAAAAAAAACGCAGATTTGCGAAGCAAGCAGCATTAAGAAATTAGCAAAGCAATTGTAATATTACAACTAATCTAAGGCAATGTGCAACAAATAATAACAAGAAATCATTAGTAAAACTGGCTTAACAGAATAATACAAAGTCAAATTCAATAACACTATGCCTGGCAAACAGCAGCAACTTATACCTAAACATGACATAGCTCAAGCAGAAAAAATATTACAGTAAAAATGGCCATGTTTAAAACTTACGTCACATCTTAACACTAGAGTGATGCATCACAAAAACTTACTCTACGAAAAAAATTAACAAGTAGTTGAAAAGAAAATTATGTATGCAGTTCCTGTTATTAGTCCCTTCTTATTGGTCTTTCCATTCCAAGAGCTCCTTTTTCGAAGAATGTGGGTCATAAAATAATTATTTAATAGATCTGTTGACAGAAAGTGTCCACATTAGCAAATGAATTTTTTTTTTATAAAACCTATGCTGCAACACAGCTGGAAACTAGATATCAAATGAAATAAGCAACTATGAAAGGCAAAGCATAAAAATATCATTCAATAGTCATGTGACATTTCATAAGTTAGTAGAAAAATCTCTCAACTAGAGAGACAGTAGTCATAATCAGGTGTATAGACATAAAAATATTTCTCGTCATTTCATTAGGCATCCAGTGTAATCATATGTTTTCAAGTTCGACGGTGTCGTTTTTGCGATGCTTTCTACAAAAGAATGTCAGAAGCGAGGTTAATGGCCTCCCTTTTTGTTTTTCTACCTGTGCCGCTGGAAGGCTAATGGCCCTTTTTTTTTTTTTTTTTTTCGGGCGGCTGTCGCCCAGGTCGGTGCCCGCGACGCATTACGTGCAGGTGGTCACTTAACTTTCGTACGGAAATATTTACGACAGCAGTTTTCGCTACAATGGCAGTCTTATATAAAAATTTCATAGGTCAAGCATTTGTGTTACAAATCTGTAGAAACAAAATCCTATAAATATAAGTGTCCAAAAAAAAATATTCGTCAGCATTGTGATACATTCACGCATTTACACACATTTCATAATTCTAAAAGTACGATTCTCGGTTTCCAACATCCTTTTCCACAAAGCAGAGTTCCTATCCACTATTCATTACTCCTTACCTTATTATACATATACATATTCGTCGACACTTCAATATTTCATCGTAACATACGTATCATAATCAGATTCCTCATATAGCATCATCTCATTGATAATAAACATACCTCAACAACATAATACACATCGTCGCCGTAAAAATAACATCATAACACCTCAGTCAACTCTCAAAATCGTCGTAGCTTTCTAATTTCAAAACCTAAAAAAAATTCTCTGCTCATGTCAAAAGTGTCATCTGCCTCAAACGTACTTTAAAAATCATGATTCCATACCAAACACATCATTCAAAGCTCACATAGTATCACAATGGTTCCAAAAAAATATGAACAGTTTACAAAGTACAAACAAAATACAATTTCATAATTGTGAAGTTATTCAACTGTGTAATTACGTAAGCATCTGTCACTAATGTAGTAAAAAAAATGTTTGTCTCTCTCAGTTAAATGATCTGATAGCTGTGTAATACTGTGTTGGAGAAATATGGTACCGATGTGTAAAGTTGTATAAGCAAATACCATATTAGCTAGGGTTCCTTGTGGTTGCCACACACATGGTACACAAAGTAAGCGTGTACCCCCCTGTAAAATCTCAAAAAGGTCTTGCCTATCATTGTCATTACAATTCTCAATTGTTTGAATTTTATTCTGAATTAACTCATTAGTATCATATGCGCCGTCGATATCACCCCTGTCAGTACTTGCAGAGTGATTGTTAGTGTCAAGTTCCGTCGAAAATTCCGAACTGTTGTCTAACAGGAGGTAAAGCCGATTAATTTCTTCGTCATGGTTTGAGAGCCAATCTTCAAAATTCAAAGCTACTGACTTACCTTCTTTTTCTAAACTTATTTCAGCATCGTGAAAGCTTAAGATTGCTTTGTATTTATTCGAAAAGTCTACTCCCAGTATAATTTCCGTCGACAATAATGGAACAATAAGAAAGTTCATAGAGAAGCTGTGGCTTTGACAAAAGAATTCTAAGTAGGTTTGTTGGCGTACATCTACACTTTTTCCAAAGATTGCACCTTGTAATTTAATCTTACGTAACGGAAGTGTGGGGCAATCGTTCGATATGTTGCATTTTCTAAAAGCTGTTTCACTAATTACTGAAATGGGACTGCCAGAGTCAAGTACTGCCGTAAATTTTACGTCATTTACTGTAATGTGAATCACAGGATATGCAATGTTGTTATGTTTTACGTCGTGTTCTTGCAGTAAGATGTCCCTAATGTCTTCCATTTTTACGTAATTACTTGCTACGGCAGCTGCGTCGTTAGTGTCACACGTGCGTTTCGTGGCTGCCAGCTGTATGAGTCACTGCCTATTGTCTCTTTGTTGGCGCGCGTCATTATTGGGGTTTGGAGACCTAACTTCTACAAATTCACCATGACGAGACGGCCCTGCCCTGTTTAAATCCCGCCAGTTCTGATGCAATTCAGGTCTGTCGTTACGATCACATCGTCTGTCGTCATGTCGGTAGTTTCTGTGGTTTCTTTCTTGTCGGTAAGTGGTGGAGAATTTCTCCCTGAATCGTGACTGCGCGCTGGACCGTTGCGTCTAAAGTTATTCTGTCCCTCGTAATAATAATTGTTTTCGTTCCCATATTGTCTGTTTCTCTGATTGTCTCTGTGATAGTCATTACCGCGGAGAGGTGATCTTTCCCTGTAATTATTACTACTCTGCCAACGGTTGTTATACGGGTGGTGTCTGTTTCGGTCACGATTTGTGTTGTGAGAATAGCCTTGTCGCGTCCAGTTATTATTTCTTTCATCGCGGAATTGCGACGGATGTGATCTGTAATTGTTGTGCTCGTGGGTTCCGCGATTGTCAGTGTCAATTTCCAGTTCTTGTAAGAGTCCTTGAAATGCTTCAATGTCGTCTTTGCAACGTCCTGCCAAAATAATGTGTCGCAAATGTTCAGGCAGTTTGATTAAGCAAATGCGGATGAGTTCTGAGGGGCTGTATGGGTTTGACAGGTACTGATTCTTGTGCAACATGTCTTCAAAATATTTCACAAGACTGGAGAATTCATATTGTTCGAAATGTTTCATCATTATGATGCTATGTTTTACTCGGTCTTGTGTGGCTTGAGACCAATATGCTGAGAGGAAGGCATGGTAAAATTCTCCTTCACTATGACAATCGTGAATGACCGAACGCATTCTTACAGCTGGTTCATTCTCTAAATAGCCACACATAAATTCTAATCTGTGTTCTAATGACCAGTTGGGAGGAAAACAATGAGAGAATTGATGGAGCCACGCTTGTGGATGAATGTCGTTGGCAGAATTTTTAAACGTTTCGAATTTACGTGTAGTAATGAACAGCTTATAGTCAAAGTCATCATGTCGGCGAGTCGCATATCGGTCATTGTTACGTCGTTTCGGCGGTTCCATTTCAAAATTCGGTGCACCTTGCCAATTTCTTTCATAATTTCCGAAATGCGCTGTGTTATTATTTTGTGGCTGTTCCGTATTTCTATGTCTCTCTTCCTGTATTGGGGCGCGAGTGTCCTCTGAAATACGTAATTCTTGTATTACCTCTGTCAGCTGATCTTGTACTTCCCGGATTTCTCTTTGGTGTTGATTCAGATTTTGTTTCAGTTTCCTAATTTGTTCGCTCTCTTCTGTGTCATTAAAGACTACCGGTTTTGTGTCATTCAGATTTTCATCTACCTTCGTAGATAAATTAGTGAACTGATCCGAAAGTTCGGCTACTTTCTCTGATAGTGTACTTATTTCCTCAGTGTATTTTTCTGAACCAAGTTTCAGAGTATCTACTGTGTCCTTTAAATTTTCTTGAGTTTTTGCAAGTTGCGTAACCGAATCGGTAAATGCAACTGAGTCAATTTTAGCCGACAAGGTCTCATGATTTTCATGAACAATGGTTTGCAGTTCTTTTATAGCTGCTTCGTGATTCTGTAATGCATTTTCATGCCGCGAAAAAATAGGTTGAAAATGCTCACAAATTTGTGTTTTTACGTCATTACAGACTTTTTGACATTTCGATTCAATGTGATGTAACTCAGTAGTTAAATCTTCACGTGTTTGTTCAACCGTGGAGTCTAACTTTTGAAGCTGTTGCTGTGTTTGACTCTGATTTTGTTCCATTTGTTTCTGATTTTGTTCGATTGTGTCTAATTTTTCAAGCTTTTGTTGTGTTTGTCTCTGATGTTGTTCCATTTGTTGCATTAGCTGTAATAACAATGCATTAGTGTCTGGAATCTGTTCCTCTACGCTTTTCGGCAGTGCATTTGCACCGGCAACATTCACATTTTGACAAGCAGAAAATGTGTCTTGACTTATTTGAGAAAACGGTGAGGATCCAAAACCTGAATCTACAGTATTTGTGAGATCGTCTCGTGTCATTTCGGATTCCTGAGCCGCGCTATTGCCGACCGATCGATCGATAATGCTTCCCTGTTCTCTAATTGTTTCGCTGTCTACACCATTGTTTGCAACCCGCTCCATTTCCCTATGCACAATTACCAAATTACTACTTTGAACGTCTGTTAATTCAGTACACAGTGGTGCTGGCAAACTACGCTCGTCGTCACTATTATTTCTCAGTTTGCTTTGGAGCCTAGTGTTACGTTTTTCACACGCCATTATTGTCACAGTATTTCACACGACAACACAGAAAAACACAATTTCAAGAGCAAAAATAAGAGAACACATTAACATAACACTGAAAATAATATCTAGTTAATTGCAGCTGCGAAATACTTGGTGCAAATCTACATGCATACCACAACTGTTTTATTGTACAACAATGAAAAACTACAACTACAAAGGAGATTTTCTCTAAAATTACGCGCTAGCAATAAACAAAAGCTACACTAATTACACAAACTACAAGAAAAAATCAGAAGATTCCAGTGAGGTATCCTAGGCTATGGGTCGACATATGAAACGTCCCCTTTTAACAATTTTACACGACTGTGCTTAACCTGACACACAATATTTTTTTAGCGCAACGCAATCTGACTTTCAACACACAATATTTTGTTAGCGCAACGCAATCTGACTTTCAAAATTCTCTACAAGAGAATGGCCCTGACTAACATTAACCTATACGTCTCACAAATCACTTACCTCACCAAAAATCTTCGCTGCTCAAGCTACTGCAATACAGCGAGCGCCACTACTGCCAGCTAAATAAAAGATTCAAACTATGGAAGGCACTAACTACTGATAGGGATAGTTAGCAAATGAAAGATATTAATAGAGAACAAACAATGTATTTACCTTGATATCATGACAAATTACAAAACTCCACCATCTCTCTCCCCACATCCACCACTGCTGGCGGCTCACCTCCAACTGCCCAGCGCTACGCGCTGTTCACAGCCAGCTGCCTAACACTACAATGGTTGAGTATTACAACAATGCAAAGCAGCCACAGACTGCACACGGCACAGCCGGTGATTTTCATACTGAGGTGGCGTTATCAACAAAAAAACCTAAACAGCCTACTTACAGTCTGTTGGACGCTAGGTGACTTTAAAACCGCGGCGTGGGCAGATGAGTACTGATTTCAGTTGCTGATAACTGATGGAAGGTTTCTAGTGTGGCGCAGACCCCCGAAGCCATGAAACCAAGTTTTTAACAAGGCACTATACAAGACGGTGGTGGTCCGATGATGGTGTGGGATGTGCTTACGTGGTATGCGCTTAGTACTCTGGTCCAACAGAAACGATTATTGGCGGGAAATTGTTATGTTTGGCTACCTGAAGACCATTTGCAGCTGTTCATGGTCTTCATGACCCCAAAGGCGATGGAATTTTTATATGTACAAAAATGCGCCATGTCACTGGGTCACAATCGTTCGAGATTCGTTTGAAGAACATTCTGAACAATGCAGGGAAAGATTTGGCCAACGATATTCCCGACATGAATCTCATGGAACATTTATGGGACATTACCGGCAGCACTTACGTAATTGTGGACTGCTACTGCTCAATATTTCTGCAGGGGACTTCCAACGACTTGTGAAGTCCATATCACGTGGGGTTTTGCACTATATCGGGTAAACGGACGTCCGACACGATGTTAGGAGGTATCCCATGACTTTTGTCATCTCAGTGTAAGTCGTAATACAGACTGAAAACGAAAGGGAACGCCAGGGTGTTGGGTTGTTTGGGGAAGGAGACCAGACAACGAGGTCATCCGTCTCATCGCATTAGGGAAGGTTCAAAAAATGGTTCAAATGGCTCTGAGCACTTTGGGACTTAACTACTGAGGTCATCAGTCCCCTAGAACTTAGAACTACTTAAACCTAACCAACCTAAGGACATCACACACATCCATGCCCGAGGCAGGATTCGAACCTGCGACCGTAGCGGTCACGCGGTTCCAAACTGACGCGCTTAGAACCGCACGTCCACACCGGCCGGCATTAGGGAAGGACGGGGAAGGAAGTCGTCTGTGCCCTTTCAAAGGAACCATCCTGGCATTTGCCTGAAGCGATTTAGGGAAATCATGGAAAACCTAAATCAGGTTGGCCGGACGCGGGACTGAACCGTCGTCCTCCTGAATGCGAGTCCAGTGTGCTAGCCACTGCGCCACCTCGCTCGGTGCCAGCGTATTGCTTATAAGTAAGTTACTTCAATGATTTCAACCACTCTTATACTTAAGGATGGCCATTAAAATGCTCTTACGACTGAGATGAGTTTTAAAGCTCAAAAATCGAGGCAGTGCGGTAATCTGAAGCTGACTGGATACGATTCGGGTGTCGTACGGAGTCGATATACAGGCGTGATACTGCGAGCCATAACTGTGTTGACTGGTACTGCTCTTTTCTTAAGCAAGCCGCACATTTATTCCAGAGGATAACCCTCCCGCCAGTACTCCCACAAATACAGTGTATACCGGTTTATTCCTACGGTAACCCTCGGGAAAGTTTCCGCGCCGTACAGGAAACAGTTTGCTCATTAAGTCGGCTGTCGTTTCCCCGCCCCCAGGCGCTTTCCCCCGTGGCAGATCAACCCTCCATCCCGGTCCGTGCGCGCGCCACAGATTAGCCGCACGTAATGAAATTCCTTGGCCGGTGGTCAGAGGCGCGCCTTGGGGGGGGACAACACGAGACGACCGCGGCCACAGTGAACTGGGCTACCCACACCAGCAGCGTAAACAAGGATACAGCTCGCTAAATGTCGCCCCAGGCCAGAGACCAGCACGTCCCAGCTGACGTGATATAACCAGAAGAACATCGCTGCGTCAATAGCCATACTCTTTTCCCACGACAGATCAGATCAGTATATGTAATAGAACAGCTGTACACACGTAATGAAATTGTTACCCGACCGCCTGGTTCTTGTAGAGTACGCGCAAGATACGGTGGTCGATGAGCGGTGAACAGTTTTCGTCCAAAGCGCTGGCCGAGTTAGTTCGTTTGTTCGGCACGGGAGGTTGACAGTGTTTGTCACCTTTCTGCCAGTCAGAGATGACAGAGTCGAAGCGCACGCCCTGTAATCTTTCTTAAGAGGACTGGGAACGCCCTAACCCGACAATGTTACATTTAGTGACTTGTCTTCCCTGTATTTCAAGAACCATTGTAGCCACTGAAACTTCTACAGGACATTAAACTGTATGTTCCGAGTCTACTGAACTACAATAACTGCGTTTCAGCCACTGCTTTAGGAAATACAATCTTTTAATCACACGGTTAAAGTTTTGTGTACTTTTTTGTACGTTATAGTAAATAATTTCAATTATACACAACACTACGCTCTTATTTTATTTCAGTACACTCAGGATGTGTATGTTATTACTCCCTGAGAATTTGAATACTCTACACGAAGTGGTTTCTGAGATTTAGGGAAAAATGCAACAGAAAATTTAAATTTTCAGGAACGGTTTCTAAAGTCTTAAAAGACTGTAACTCACTTAAAATATGCTTTATTTTTTTATTTTTAGTCACTCAGAAGCACCCTGCACCACACTGTATGTCATCCTCTTGATCTTTTTCCAACTTTTTTCTTCTTTCTGGACTCCTTAGCGGCCAACTGTACTGCATATTCTGCTTTATTAATGCAAACCTTGTCCATACGTTCAAGTTCTCTAATGCAGTTTTCTCCAGGATTAATTCCCATACGCTGTAGCACTTTCACTCAACCAATGTTGCCATCATTAAAAGCAATAACACAATCAATGATCTCCCGGCTCAGTGTTTTCATTCCAACAAAAACATTTTTTCGTAAGCGAATACATATAAGATTATTGAATGACTCATTGGGATGACCATGCAGACACTTCTTCAGTAATTCAGGATTCGTCAGGTGTCTGTAAATAGGTTTTATGATATCCATGACTGCTGCTGGGATGGAATGTTTGTGGCTGTACGAACTGTTTGAGTACTGGGCACTGCAGTAATTGCACCATGAATCACGTCCAGGAGGGCAAAGGTGGTATACTGGTTTTTCATCACTTGACAATCTGTGGAAAAAGTAGCCCATACTGCCTGCTTCCTTTTCGAAAAGTCCTCATTATTATTTATAATGGTCATCCCGTAATACTGCTGTAGTTCATCAATCATTTTGTCTGTCAGTCTGCTTCATATGTTTTTACCATCAGAAAGTTTCTTGTCTCTCAAACTTTATTTCAACCTGGTGCCCATCCTCTTCTGGACATGACCAACACATTCCAGTTTTGTGATAATCTTCTCACTATAAGGCTCAGTGGCTACTACACTGTTACAGGGTGTTTCAAAAATGACCGGTATATTTGAAACGGCAATACAAACTAAACGAGCAGCGATAGAAATACACCGTTTGTTGCAATATGCTTGGGACAACAGTACATTTTCAGGCAGACAAACTTTCGAAATTACAGTAGTTACAATTGTCAACAACAGATGGCGCTGCGGTCTGGGAAACTCTATAGTACGATATTTTCCACATATCCACCATGCGTAGCAATAATATGGCGTAGTCTCTGAATGAAATTACCCGAAACCTTTGACAACGTGTCTGGCGGAATGGCTTCACATGCAGATGAGATGTACTGCTTCAGCTGTTCAATTGTTTCTGGATTCTGGCGGTACACCTGGTCTTTCAAGTGTCCCCACAGAAAGAAGTCACAGGGGTTCATGTCTGGCGAATAGGGAGGCCAATCCACGCCGCCTCCTGTATGTTTCGGATAGCCCAAAGCAATCACACGATCATCGAAATATTCATTCAGGAAATTAAAGACGTCGGCCGTGCGATGTGGCCGGGCACCATCTTGCATAAACCATGAGGTGTTCGCAGTGTCGTCTAAGGCAGTTTGTACCGCCACAAATTAACGAAGAATGTCCAGATAGCGTGATGCAGTAATCGTTTCGGATCTGAAAAATGGGCCAATCATTCCTTTGGAAGAAATGGCGGCCCAGACCAGTACTTTTTGAGGATGCAGGGACGATGGGACTGCAACATGGGACTTTTCGGCTCCCCATATGCGCCAGTTCTGTTTATTGACGAAGCCGTCCAGGTAAAAATAAGCTTCGTCAGTAAACCAAATGCTGCCCACATGCATATCGCCGTCATCAATCCTGTGCACTATATCGTTAGCGAATGTCTCTCGTGCAGCAATGGTAGCGGCGCTGAGGGGTTCAAATGGCTCTGAGCACTATGGGACTCAACTGCTGAGGTCATCAGTCCCCTAGAACTTAGAACTAGTTAAACCTAACTAACCTAAGGACATCACAAACATCCATGCCCGAGGCAGGATTCGAACCTGCGACCGTAGCGGTCTTGCGGTTCCAGACTGCAGCGCCTTTAACCGCACGGCCACTTCGGCCGCTAACTGGCCCTCCACATATTTTACAACACACAAATTCACCTAACACCCTTGTTATGATGTGTAAATCTATCAGAATATAACGCAACCTACCATTTACATCACTTTTGTTTTGAGAAAAGAGTGTATCACGACGTTTTATTTTAATCTTCGAAGCACTAATGAGTGTTTGTCTAGATACTGACGAGTTTGCCTGTATTTCAGTGTCTGTAACTTCACATGCCACAGGTTGAACACAATGTTTCCCTTTATTTGAAAATCTGTTACCATAGGAGCCACGTTTCTTAAAAACACTTCGTTTTTGCATCATTGACAAATTTATCAATCTATTCGTCACTTTTCCTCGGAAAAACGTTAGCACTTCGGCATACGAGGCGTGTTTATACTATGAAACGATACAATACTGCTTTTGACACTACTACCAACACAAACACGTAATTCAACCTTTACAACACAGCAATCCACTGCCTTCTATATAAAAAATTACCGATTTTATCAGATCTTGAAGTAATGCTAGTAAAAATTTTAACATTTGCAATGATGTAGATTATACTTAAAAAATAAAATAAAAATGCTTCCCATGTGAGCTTGTAAGTGGTATATATATCATTTTATTCAGAAAATTTCAAATTTTATAATGAGATAAAAATCGGAAAATGTGGAAAAGAATTCGATAAAAAAATTCATTTCGTGTCTCGTAGCTTTATATGCGAGGTTCCTGACGTTGTGACCATAATTCCGTTAATGGCCATAGTTGTTGTGAAATTTACATGGAAGTAAGTCACTACGAGAAATTTGAAAAAATTTGCAGTGAAAAATAGCGGTCACTATAATTTTGCATTTGGTGGATATTACAGAATATGTTGCTGCATATGAAATTTGGCTAACATATAGAATTTTCCTGTAGACTTTGGTGGAGGGCTCAATCTGTCACCAGTATCGAGAAAACTGATCTGAGGCAGCAAACTCACTTGCAGTCGCGCAGTGCCAGCGATAAAACCAGAGTGAAATATACATAACATCCCTCATATTTCATAAACGATCTGAGATATCGAAAAAGGTTTTTGGCAAATGATAGCACAGAAAGAGGAGAGTATTTTTCCAAACTTTTATTTTGCAAAACTTGATTATCTTCCGTGTTATTCCACTAACTACATACTTTTTTAATGAAATAATTTAAATTTTATGGGTCACTGATAGCGGGTGAAACAAGAACTGCTATGGGTTTGGGAATCACATGACTGAAGACATTACACATTGATTTTTTACTGTGGCTGTACTTTTAGATAAGCTACTAACGTTACTTTTTCCTCAATTCCTCACATAAGAAATTCAATAAACCACTGTTTCAGAATTCTATCGCATTTGTTAACGTGGTGACATTCTGTAAGCTCCCCTGTGTTTTGGCAAAAGAAGCAAATTTCAACACTGCTATATGGAAATGCGTAGGTTTTACTCAAAATTCGCCACTCGTGACGCTTCTCTGAAAGCTACAAATAGTCAAAAAGACAAGCGAAAATAAATCGATGCATTTTCAGCAGAATTCTTTTTACTCGTAGATACTAACCAAAGCAGAGGTGGCCGATCTTTTTGAATGAGCACCATGCAAGTGTATATGTGGAGGGGCTCCACATAATATTTTTATAAAAGTGTCAGCTTCAACAGCTTCCGTTTAGAATCACACTTCCCCGACAGCAGTTGCCATTTCTCATACAACGCCTGTCTGCAACCCCCACCACTGCCAATCTCCCGACGCATGCCCTGTGCATCTAGTGGCCACGGTGTTTTGTGCAGACCCTAGCAGGTAGCATATCTAACGGCTTCCAGGGGCAACAAGAATTTGATTTTCAGAATTTACTTCAATTATTGACCCAATTTAAAAATTTAAAATGGTGTCGTAATTTACTCATTAAGAGTTAAATGTTAAAACTTTAATGCAGTAAGTTAGAAACTGTATATTTTCGTTGAGGTGGCATAAGACATGGTGCCCAAATTACCCAGACTGTATTAATCCAGCATTTCAGAATGAGAACACTTAGTGACTCCAAAAAGCTCCTTACCGAATTGCAAATATTTTCTAAACTTTTTCCCTTGCACAAAGAGAACGCAGCATGTCATTCTCAATGGAAAGAAGTCTTCCGAAGTGAGAGTGATTTCACGTGTGCCGCAGGGGAGTGTCGTAGGACCGTTGCTATTCACAATATACATAAATGACCTTGTGGATGACATCGGAAGTTCACTGAGGCGTTTTGCGGATGATGCTGTGGTATATCGAGAGGTTGTAACAATGGAAAATTGTACTGAAGTGCAGGAGGATCTGCAGCGAATTGTCGCATGGTTCAGGGAATGGCAATTGAATCTCAATGTAGACAAGTGTAATGTGCTGCGAATGCATAGAAAGAAAGATCCCTTATCATTTAGCTACAATATAGCAGGTCAGCAACTGGAAGCAGTTAAATCCATAAATTATCTGGCAGTACGCACTAGGAGTGATTTAAAATGGAATGATTATATTAAGTTGATCGTCGGTAAAGCAGATGCGAGACTGAGATTCATTGGAAGAATCCTAAGGAAATGCAATCCGAAAACAAAGGAAGTAGGTTACAGTACGCTTGTTCGCCCACTGCTTGAATACTGCTCAGCAGTGTGGGATCCGTACCAGATAGGGTTGATAGAAGAGATAGAGAAGATCCAACGGAGAGCAGCGTGCTTCGTTACAGGATCATTTAGCAATCGCGAAAGCGTTACGGAGATCATAGATAAACTCCAGTGGAAGACTCTGCAGGAGAGACGCTCAGTAGCTCGGTACGGGCTTTTGAGCCGGCCGGAGTGGCCGAGCGGTTCTAGGCGCTACAGTCTGGAACCGCGCGACCGCTACGATCACAGGTTCGAATCCTGCCCCGGGCATGGATGTGTGTGATGTCCTTAGGTTAGTTAGTTTTAAGTAGTTCTAAGTTCTAGAGTCCCATAGTGCTCAGAGCCATTTGAACCATTTAATCCCGCTCTGTGACTGAATTACAGATGCCAAACTGGAGTGAGAGTAAGTGAACCAGTGACTGAGTGACTTATCCTCCGGTCAGCAGCGGTGGTCTAAATACTTGCGGTCGAGAGAGCGTTGCGGCTTGTTGCTTGTGAGTCTGTCACTGGCCTCTCGTGAAAAAATATGTGTGAAATCTTATGGGACTTAACTGCGAAGGTCGTCAGTCGCTATGCTTATACACTACTTAACCTAAATTATCCTAAGGACAAACGCACACACCCATGCCCGAGGGAGGACTCGAAGCTCCGCCGGGACCAGCCGCACAGTCCATGACTGCAGCGCCTTAGACCGGGCCTCTCGTGACATGCTCGCTTGATGCAGTGCGCAATATCTATCTTTGCACTATGTCTTTGCCGAACGGTGTGCTGGTGACAGCACAACATCCATCTCAAGAGTGTCCACAGAGGTAAATCTGAGAGATTGTGGCATATGAAGAGCCTTTCCAACTGTTGCTCTCCCTGTGCATTAACTGGGAGTAGAACAGGAGGGGCGAGAGGAAAGCATTGTGATAGAGGTACCCTAAATGCCCTATTTGCTTTTGTCTATGAAGAGCAAAACTAGGGGGCAAAAGAGCGCAAATAGAGTAACAGGGTTTGATAGTTCAAATGCGAGATTGACATTGCTTGATAGGACATTGTTGTTCCCGGCATCACTAGAAAGTTCGCAATCAGTGTTTGCAACACTGGGAGTAACGCTGTGAGCTGCTCGCACTTAATCCGCGAAAACGGCGACAGTGTCGGGAAGTACTGGGGCGAGATTTTTACGGACGCGGTCCGCTGGCGCCGCCGTAAAAGGCCCTTAAACGTGGCGGGGAGGCAGGGTCCCCAAATGCCACACGTGGCCCGCCGCAGCCGTGGCTGGTGGACCGTGGAAACAGCCCGCTTTACGACCGCCGAAAGGTCCCCGCGGCTGTTGCGCGCCGTTACTGCCGGCGAGGCTTTCAGCGGAAAAGGTTCGCGCCGCGCAGTGTTTTTACGTTTCGCCGCGACTATCTGTTTACCGAGACCGGCGTCACGAATTATCCTTGTCAAGCTGCGAACATCGGAACTGTGATGGGTGAAACAGAGCCACCAAGAAATCCCTAGATCACTGATAATAGCACAAATTAAACGAATCATTATATCTTGCCTTTGCTGATGACGTATCTATTAATTACCAGAACGTCCACACAAGGCAGACACCCCATAGAGAACCTAATGAGATCGGTATCAAATCTGGCCTCCTAGTTCCTCACGAGAAAACACAGTACGGTACTTAGACTCCAAGCACGAGACCTGGGATCCTTCACCAAAAGACAAAGATGCTGTGTCGTCCGAACAAGACAGACCCAGGGCAAAAGTACCACAGGCCCAAAGATGCGAGCTGCTGCCAGTGGCATTAGGGACTCGCCGCTTGCCCGAGTTCCACAAGCGCCACGGGCGACGCTGAGAATGAAGATATCGAGTTCGCCCAGCTCAATTGCCGGCCGAGGACAATACGCCAGTGATCGGTCGACAACGGACAGAATCGTACTCATCTACATCTACATCTACATTTATACTCCCCAAACCACCCAACGATGTGTGGCGGAGGGCACTTCACGTGCCACTGCATTACCTCCATTTCCTGTTCCAGTCCCGTATGGTTCGCGGGAAGAACGACTGCCGGAAAGCCTCCGTGCGCGCTCGAATCTCTCTAATTTTACATTCGTGATCTCCTCGGGAGGTATAAGTAGGGGGAAGCAACATATTCGATACCTCATCCAGAAACGCACCCTCTCGAAACCTGGACAGCAAGCTACACCGCGATGCAGAGCGCCTCTCTTGCATAGTCTGCCACTTGAGTTTGCTAAACATCTCCGTAACGCTATCACGTTTACCAAATAACCCTGTGACGAAACGCGCCGCTCTTCTTTGGATCTTCTCTATCTCCTCCGTCAACCCGATCTGGTACGGATCCCACACTGATGAGTAGTACTCAAGTATAGGTCGAATGAGTTGTTTGTAAGCCACCTCCTTTGTTGATGGACTACATTTTCTAAAGACTCTCCCAATGAATCTCAACCTGGCACCCGCCTTACCAACAATTAATTTTATATGATCATTCCACTTCAAATCGTTCCGTACGCATACTCCCAGATATTTTACAGAAGTAACTGCTACCAGTGTTTGTTCCGCTATCATATAATAATACAATAAAGGATCCTTCTTTCTAAGTACTCGCAATAAATTACATCTGTCTATGTTAAGGGTCAGTTGCCACTCACTGAACCAAGTGCCTATCCGCTGCAGATCTTCCTGCATTTTGCTGCAATTTTCTGAAGCTGCAACTTCTCTGTATACTTACAGCATGATCCGCGAAAAGCCGCATGGAACTTCCGACACTAAAGCCGCATGGAACTTCCGACACTATCTACTAGGTCATTTATATATATTGTGAAAAGCAATGGTCCCATAACACTCCACTGTGGCACGCCAGAGGTTACTTTAACTGCTGTAGACGTCTCTCCATTGAGAACAACATGCTGTGTTCTGTTTGCTAAAAATTCTTCAATCCAACCACAGAGCTGGTCTGATATTTCGTAGCCTCTTACTTTGTTTATCATGCGACAGTGCGGAACTGTATCGAACGCCTTCCAGAAGTCAAGGAAAATGGCATCTGCCTCGGAGCCTGTATCTAATATTTTCTGGGTCTCATGAACAAATAAAGCGATTTGGGTCTCACACGATCGCTGTTTCCGGAATCCATGTTGATTCCTACAGAGTAGATTCTGGGTTTCCAGAAAGGACATGATACGCGAGCAAAAAACATGTTCTAAAATTCTACAACATATCGATGTCAGAGATACAGGCCTATAGTTTTGCGCATCTGATCGACTACCCTTCATGAAAACTGGAACTACATGTACTCTTTTCCAACCATTTTGAACCTTCCGTTCCTCTAGAGACTTGCGGTACACCGCTGTAAGAAGGGGGGAGGGGGGGGGCAAGTTCTTTCGCGTACTCTGTGAGGAATCGAATTGGTATTCCGTCAGGTCCAGTGGACTTTCCTCTGTTGAGTGATTTCAGTCGCTTTTCTATTCCTTGGACACTTATTTCGATGTCAGCCATTTTTTCGTTCGTGCGAGGATTTAGAGAAGGAACTTCCTCTGTGAAACAGCTTTGGAAAAAGGTGTTTAGTATTTCAGCTTTAGGCGTGCCATCCTCTGTTTCAATGCCATCATCATCCCAGAGTGTCTGGATATGCTGTTTCGATCCACTTACTGATTTAACGTAAGACCAGAACTTCCTAGGACTTTCTGTCAAGTAGGTACATAGAATTTTACTTTCGAATTCACTGAACGCTTCACGCATAACCCTCCTTACGCTAACTTTGGCATTGTTTAGCTTCTGTTTGTCTGAGAGGTTTTGGCTGCGTTTAAACTTGGAGTGATGCTCTCTTTGCTTTCGCAGTAGTTTCCTAACTTTGTTGTTGAACCACGGTGGGTTTTTCCCGTCCCTCACAGTTTTACGCGGCACGTACCTGTCTAAAACGCATTTTTAGATTGCCTTGAACTTTTTCCATAGACACTCAACATTGTCAGTGTCGGAACAGAAATTTTCGTCTTGATCTGTTAGGTAGTCTAAAATCTGCCTCGTATTACTCTTGCTAAACAGATAAACCTTCCTCCGTTTTTTTATATTCCTATTTACTTCCATATTCAGGGATTCTGCAACGGCCTTATGATCACTGATTCCCTGTTCTGTACATACAGAGTCGAAAAGTTCGAGTATGTTTGTTATCAGTAGGTCCAAGATGTTATCTCCACGAGTCGGTTCTCTGTTTAATTGCTCGAGGTAATTTTCGGATAGTGCACTCAGTATAATGTCACTCGATGCTCTATCCCTACCACCCGTCCTAAACATCTGAGTGTCCCAGTCTATATCTGGTAAATTGAAATCTCCACCTAAGACTATAACATGCTGAGGAAATTTATGTGAAATGTATTCCAGATTTTCTCTCAGTTGTTGTGCCACTTATCCTGCTGAGTCGGGAGGTCGGTAAAAGGAGCCAATTATTAACCTAGCTCGGTTGTTGAGCATAACCTCTACCCATAATAATTCACAGGAACTATCCACTTCTATTTCACTGCAGGATATTCGGAAGATAGAAGAGCAGCCCTCGGTCTCTTGGTTACAGATCATCGTCCAGTGCTGACTTAGGGAACGTCGTTTAGTGAACCCTTATATGTAAACAGACAGTTGTAAATTGCATTTGCTATGTACTGTGAAGTCTACCTACGATTATTTGCACTTAGCCATTGAGGGCCTTTTTTGTGTTATATTACAAGCAGTGGTGCAGACTTCAATATCCGACTAGTCACATTTGTGTGACTGTGTTACTAATTTAGTGGAGTGTTGTAGAACCTTCGTTCTCCTATCCTGTTACCTGGACCTGGGGTATAGCTGTGCAATAGTGGCAGGGAGAAATTGTCTTAGCGGTGTAGTGCACCAGAAGCACGAACTCACAGACTCGGCCTCCACAGCAGTAGCGACGAGGCCTTTACAGAACTGGTGACGAGCGCTTACAGAAAAAGCAACACATTACAGATTAAAGACTTAAATAGTTCGTGAAGTCATACGGAACATTTGCAGTGACAGCTTGGCCAAGAAAACTGAGGCGAAAAACTGCGTAAAACCTTCAGTCACCTAGAATATATATATAACAAGCAATCTTTTTCACCTAATCACACTTTCCCAGTATGAGATAGCCGTTTCCCCAGAAGCACTCTACGAAGGTAAGATATTTCAGTGTAATCTGGATAATCGAAAGATAGGTACTGCGTGCAGATATTTGGATCCAGTGTTTAGAGTTCTTATGAAGCAGGCGTGATAATAGATATAGAATGTATTGAGAGCCAAGATTCTAGATTAGTACTGTATTCCTTTAACACAGCCGAAAGTGCAACAGAAATCTTCGGGGAACTTACATGACAATCTTTGGAAGAAGACTACATAGTTCTCCCGAGACCCTGCTGAGTAAATGTACAGAATCGCCACTGTCTGATCGAAAGTATCTGGACACCCCTATGTAATGCGGGATTGAGTATAAAAGGGAGACGGGGAGTGTTGTGTTGCCAGTAGGGAAGAAGCAACAGCATAATAAATGGAACATGTCATCTCTGTGACTTGGAACTTAGACGAGTCACTGGATGTCAGCTCAGTAGAAAATCCATCGTGAATATTTCAGCCCTTCTTAAGCTGGCCAAGTCGACATTTGATAATGCTCTAAGCGTGATATTAAAAAACTGTACGTGTTGCTAGTCGATATGTAAATCCGCCTGTAGTAATGGAACACCTACAATGGTGTGTAAAACGTAAATTGTGTATTTGACTTACTTGTATCATTAGTTTCAACCACCAGTGGTGTCAAGACCTGTTTCAGATTCGAATAAAAAATTCCTTCTGCAACAGTTTCAATCACAATCGGTTAATTCAGGAGTAATGGACAGCAGTTTCACTGAAGAAGTGCACTTTACCTACGCTGGAAGGCATTAGCGGCGAATCTCCAGCGCAGCCTCGGGGGAAACCAAGTACTGAAAAATTTTGAGGAGTGACAGTTAAGAATCTAGACACCTAGACTCAAGATAGTCCTTCTCTGAAGATGATCGTTGTCAGTTCCTTACGTTAGAGGTACGTAAATTAGCAGCACCAATTTCATTTCATTTGCAATCGATATTTTTGCGGCAGCTTTGGTGGAGCGCTAGGTCATGTCTGTAATAAACTTCTCATCCTGTGCCACTCAGCCGACTGATTTTAACGCAACTTTTCAATGTGTAACAGCACAGTTAGGGGCCAAAACCAATCGCGCAGTTAAAGGACACGAGGAAAGTTCCCTTAGCAGTGCAATAACTCTTGATCTTCTCAGGGTAGATAGCACCATGCTAGTTCAATACATAAAGTCCCAAATTTTTTTCAGCCGTTAATATAACAAGGGAAACATCCTTTTAGGTGCTTCAGCTTTTCTTTTTCATGTGTGGAGTTTCGAATAATTTCGATAGATGGTATAGCCGTAGCAAACAATGAAATTGCTGTCTACAAGCAACTTACTGTAATTGAATCCTCGGTTGCAGGAAAAGAAACTGTCGTGACATCCATAAAGGTTTCTGTGCAGTGTATGATACAGCTGCAGTTGACAATACTATTGGGAAATGTGTAGACAGAATTAAAGCGTCAGGAAGTGCAGAAACTGAGCTCCAAATTCGGCCTCAATCGGGACGTCCTGTCACAGCAGCTGCTGTCGACGTGGTGAATCACGGGAATGACACTATGTGTGAAGACCGGCGCATCACAACTCGACAACTGTGCGTGTTCAGAAAGTGAGATTTATGCCTGTTCAAAGCTGTGCTCAAGGTGGATTCCGCGGGTGCTCTCAACAGACCATGACATTCTAATTCACATCCTTAACCGAGAACGCTAACACATGCCTGTAGGGCGGCTCTCAACTCGCGGTACGCCGGTTCATATCCTGGTAGTGTGTGAACTTTTCGCTGGCAGTATACAGGGTGTTACAAAAAGGTACGGCCAAACTTTCAGGAAACACTCCTCACACACAAAGAAAGAAAATATGTTATGTGGACATGTGTCCGGAAACGCTTACTTTCCATGTTAGAGCTCATTTTATTACTTCTCTTCAAATCACATTAATCATGGAATGGAAACACACAGCAACAGAACGTACCAGCGTGACTTCAAACACTTTGTTACAGGAAATGTTCAAAATGTCCTCCGTTAGCGAGGATACATGCATCTACCCTCCGTCGCATGGAATCCCTGATGCGCTGATGCAGCCCTGGAGAATGGTGTATTGTATCACAGCCGTCCACAATACGAGCACGAAGAGTCTCTACATTTGGTACCGGGGTTGCGTAGATAAGAGTTTTCAAATGCCCGCATAAATGAAAGTCAAGAGGGTTGAGGTCAGGAGAGCGTGGAGGCCACGGAATTTGTCCGCCTCTACCAATCCACCGGTCACCGAATCTGTTGTTGAGAAGCGTACGAACACTTCGACTGAAATGTGCAGGAGCTCCATCGTGCATGAACCACATGTTGTGTCGTACTTGTAAAGGCACATGTTCTAGCAGCACAGGTAGAGTATCCCGTATGAAATCATGATAACGTGCTCCATTGAGCGTAGGTTGAAGAACATGGGGCCCAATCAAGACATCACCAACAATGCCTGCCCAAACTTTCACAGAAAATCTGTGTTGATGACGTGATTGCACAATTGCGTGCGGATTCTCGTCAGCCCACACATGTTGATTGCGAAAATTTACAATTTGATCTCGTTGGAATGAAGCCTCATCCGTAAAGAGAACATTTGCACTGAAATGAGGATTGACACATTGTTGGATGAACCATTCGCAGAAGTGTACCCGTGGAGGCCAATCAGCTGCTGATAGTGCCTGCACACGCTGTACATGGTACGGAAACAACTGGTTCTCCCGTAGCACTCTCCATACAGTGACGTGGTCAACGTTACCTTGTGCAGCAGCAACTTCTCTGACGCTGACATTGGGGTTATCGTCAACTGCAAGAAGAATTGCCTCGTCCATTGCAGGTGTCCTCGTCGTTCTAGGTCTTCCCCTGTCGCGAGTCAAAGGCTGGAATGTTCCGTGCTCCCTAAGACGCCGATCAATTGCTTCGAACGTCTTCCTGTCTGGACACCTTCGTTCTGGAAATCTGTCTCGATACGAACGTACCGCGCCACGGCTATTGCCCCGTGCTAATCCGTACATCAAATGGGCATCTGCCAACTCCGCATTTGTAAACATTACATTGACTGCAAAACCACGTTCGTGATGGACACTAACCTGTTGATGCTACGTACTGATATGCTTGATGCTAGTACTGTAGAGCAATGAGTCGCATGTCAACACAAGCAGCGAAGTCAACATTACCTTCCTTCAATTGGGCCAACTGGCGGTGAATCGAGGAAGTACAGTACATACTGACGAAACTAAAATGAGCTCTAACATGGAAATTAAGCGTTTCCGGACACATGTCCACATAACATTCTTTCTTTGAGTGTGAGGAATGTTTCCTGAAAGTTTGGCCGTACCTTTTTGTAACACCCTGTATAGCTGACAAGGGGCGGAGAGGCGGTGATGTAAAGTTCCAGATCAATAGTCTCTGCGTCAATATCCTGAATTAAATTCCAAATCTCTCCATAGTGTCTCATGAAGTGAAGGTATGTGACACTGTCGAAGGTGAGCCGTCATTAAACTCGGTGGTTCCCTTGGTACTATTCGCGAGGACTAGGCTAGGGGTCGGTACTAGGTTTCGCCTTCTCCTTTGTCTTATCAACATCACCATCAGAGAACACAAGGATATCACTGCACTATACGCACAACCATTAGATTCAGCTACACGTCACAGAAACGCACGACCCTCATGTATAGGAAGGAAAGCAGCCAATGTGGGCGGAGGGTGGACACCACCTCCGCTAGGCTGGTGGACCTGCATCGTAGGATACCCCACCCAACGACGCCATAAGACATTTCGTCGAATCTTCTAAAACTGTGAAAGCTATTTAATTCGACCTGTTGGAGCAGTCTGAGGCCAAAGTAGAGGCCTTTCTGTCACGGTTCGTTACAGGTGACGAAACGTGGATGCGTCACTTTGAGCCAAAGACACAAAGGCAGTCGCGGAGTGGTGCCACCCGCCAATCATAAAAAACGAAGGAATTCGAGTTAGCGGTCCTCTGCTGGTAAAATGAGTGTGACAGTTTTTTGGAATGTGATAGTGCCATTCTCGTGGAGGTGTTGTTAGAAGTGTTAACCATTTATTCGGAGTCATATGAAAAGACTAAAATAAATATTGCTCCGAAATGACACTGCACACCCACACGGAAGTCTCAGAAGCAGGAAAGACATTGCTAAATTGGCTTGTGCAACACTGCGCAAACTGCATCTGTTTGGGCACGATACGAATTCTATACGGAGAACGTCAATTGAAGGCTATGGGAGGTTTTAGTAACATGGAATAGACTCTGGCGTAAGGCCATAGAAGTGCCCTCCCGGTTGGCCGTTAGGTCTAACGCACGGCTTTCCGGGTGGGAAGGAGCGCCTGGTCCCCGGCACGAATCCGCCCGGCGGATTTGTGTCGAGATCCGGTGAACCGGCCAATCTGTGGATGGTTTTTAGGCGGTTTTCCATCTGCCTCGGCGAATGCGGGCTGGTTCCCCTTATTCCACCTCAGTTACACTATGTCGGCGATTGCTTCGCAAACAAGTTCTCCACGTTCGCGTACACCACCATTACTCTACCACGCAAACATAGGGGTTACACTCGTCTGGTGTGAGACGTTCACTGAGGGGTCCACCGGAGGCCGAACCGCACAATAACCCTGGGTTCGGTGTGGGGTGGCGGAAGGGTGAAGTGGACTGCGGTAGTCGTGGTGGGGTTGTGAACCACTGTGGCTGCAGCGGGGACGGAGCCTCTCCGTCGTTTCTAGGTCCCCGGTTAATATACAATACAAGGCCACAGAACGTTGTGGAAACTGTATACGAGGTGTGGCTAGAAAAAAACCGGACTAGTACTGGTGAAACAATAAAACGAATGCAATACGGCTGAAAGTCGCGTGGCCTGTCACGTGACTCTCGTTCCACCTACTGCTCGAGTTTCATCTGCCTCCTGCACTCAGTCTGCCCGTGGCGTCTGTTTTAAGTAGTTGACGTTTCGTCTGTGCGTCGGAAAATGTTGAGTGTACAGAAAGAACAGCGTGTTAACATCAAATTTTGTTTCAAACTAGGAAAATCTGCAAGTGAAACGTTTGTAATGTTACAACAAGTGTACGGCGATGATTGTTTATCGCGAACACAAGTGTTTGAGTGGTTTAAACGATTTAAAGATGGCCGCGAAGACACCAGTGATGACACTCGCACTGGCAGACCATTGTCAGCAAAAACTGATGCAAACATTGAAAAAGTCGGTAAACTTGTTCGACACTCTCCTTGTCAACTCCTGTTAACTCAGACACTGCTCTGATTGTTAAACGGCGATCTTGTCGAACAAGTTTACCGATTTTTTCAATGTTTGCATCAGTTTTTGCTGACAATGGTCTGCCAGTGCGAGTGTCATCACTGGTGTCTTCGCGGCCATCTTTAAATCGTTTAAACCACTCAAACACTTGTGTTCGCGATAAACAATCATCGCCGTACACTTGTTGTAACATTACAAACGTTTCACTTGCAGATTTTCCTAGTTTGAAACAAAATTTGATGTTAACACGCTGTTCTTTCTGTACACTCAACATTTTCCGACGCACAGACGAAACGTCAACTACTTAAAACAGACGCCACGGGCTGACTGAGTGCAGGAGGCAGATGAAACTCGAGCAGTAGGTGGAACGAGAGTCACGTGACAGGCCACGCGACTTTCAGCCGTATTGCATTCGTTTTATTGTTTCACCAGTACTAGTCCGGTTTTTTTCTAGCCACACCTCGTAAAAATAATACATGTGCAGTGAGGTGAGAAAGGTCATGGGGTAGCGATATGCACATATACAGATGGCGGTAGTATCGCGTATACAAGGTGTAAAGTGGCAGTGCATTGTTGGACCTGTCACTTGTACTCAAGTGATTCATTTGTAAACGTTTCAGACATGATTATGGCTGCAACGACGGGAATTAACAGACCTTGAACGCGGAATGATAGTTGGAGCTAGTCGCATGGGACATACCATTTAGTAAATCGTTAGGGAATTCAATATTCCGAGATCCACAGTGTCAAGACTGTGCCGAGAATACCAAATTTCAGGCATTACCTCTCAGCACGGACAATGCAGCCGCCGACGGCCTTCACATAACGACCGAGAGCAGCTGGGTTTGAGTGCAGTTGTCAGTGCTAACAGACAAGTAACACTATGTGAAATAACCGCAGAAATCAATGTGGGATGATGACGAACGTATCGGTTAGGACAGAGCGGCGAAATTTGGCGTTAATGGGCTGTGGCAGCAGGCGGCCGACGCGAGTAGCAGCACGACACCGCCTGCAGCGCCCCCCTCGGGCTCGTGACAATATCGGTAGAACCCCAGATGACTGGAAAACCGTGGCCTGGTCTGATGAGTCAAGATTTCAGTTGGTAAGAACTGATGAGTCTGGTGCAGATCCCACGAACCCATGAACTAAAGTTGTGAGCAAGGAAATGGCGAAACTGGTGGGGGCTCCATAACGGTGTGGCATGTGTTTACATGGAATTGACTGGGTCGTCTGGTCCAATTGAACCGATGATTGACTGGAAATGGTTATGTTCGGCTACTTGCAGAACATCTGCAGACACTGTTCCCAAACAACGACGGTGTTTTTACGGATGGCAATGCGCCATGTCACTGGACCACAATTGCTCGCAATTGGCTTGAACAAAGTTCTAAAAAATTAGAACGAATGATTTGGTCACCCAGATCGCCCGACGTGAGTCCCATAGAACATTTGTGGGACAAAACCGGCAAGTCAGTTCAAGCACGAAATGCTGCACCGGCCGGCTACTGACGCAGCATGGCTCTATATTTCCACTGTGGACTTCCAAAGATATTTTGAGTCCGTGCCACGTCGAGTTGCTGCACTACAGCGGGCAATAGGTAGGAGGTCCGACACGATATTAGGAGGTCACCCCGGTGTAAAAGAAATGCTGATTGATGTTGTTGTTGTTGTGGTCTTCAGTCCTGAGGCTGGTTTGATGCAGCTCTCCATGCATGCTCTATCCTGTGGAAGCTTTTTAATCTCCCAGTACGTACTGCAGCCTACATCCTTCTGAATCTGCTTAGTGTATTAATCTCTTGGTCTCCCTCTACGATTTTTACGCCCCACGCTGCCCTCGAATACTAAATTGGTGATCCCTTGATGCCTCAGAATATGCCCTACCAACCGATCCCGTCTTCTAGTCAAGTTGTACCACAAACTCCTATTCTCCCCAATCCTACTCAATACCTCCTCATTAGTTGTGTGATCTACCCATCTAATCTTCAGCATTCTTCTGTAGCACCACATTTCGAAAGCTTCTATTCTCTTCTTGTCCAAACTATTTATCGTCCATGTTTCACTTCCATACATGGCTACACTCCATACAAATACTTTCAGAAACGACTTCCTGAAACTTAAATCTGTACTCGACGTTAACAAATTTCTCTTCTTCAGAAACGCTTTCCTTCCCATTGCCAGTCTACATTTTATATCCTCTCTACTGCGACCATCATCATTTATTTTGCTCCCCAAATAGCAAACCTCCTTTACTACTTTAAGTGCCTCATTTCCTAATCTAATTCCCTCAGCATCACCCGACTTAATTCGACTACATTCCATTATCCACGTTTTGCTTTTGTTGATGTTCATCTTATATCCTACCTTCAAGACACTGTACATTCAACTGCTCTTCCAAGTCCTTTGCTGTCTCTGACAGAATTACAATGTCATCGGCGAACCTCAAAGTTTTTATTTCTTCTCCATGGATTTTAATACCTACTCCGAATTTTTCTTTTGTTTCCTTTACTGCTTGCTCAATATACAGATTGAATAACATCGGGGAGAGGCTACAACCCTGTCTCACTCCCTTCCGAACCACTGCTTCCCTTTCATGTCCCTCGACTCTTATAACTGCATTCTGGTTCCTGTTCAAATTGTAAATAGCGTTTCGCTCCCTGTATTTTACCCCTGCCAACTTCAGAATTTGAAAGAGAGTATTACAGTCCACATTGTCAAAAGCTTTCTGCACGTCTACAGATGCTACAAACGTAGGGTTGCCTTTTCTTAATTTATTTTCTAAGATAAGTCGTAGGGTCAGTATTGCCTCACGTGTTCCAACATTACTACGGAATCCAAACTGATCTTCCCTGAGGTCGGATTCTACCAGTTTTTCCATTCGTCTGTAAAGAATCCGCGTTAGTATTTTGAAGCTGTGGCTTTTTAAACTGATAGTTCGGTAATTTTCACATCTGTCAACACCTGCTTTCTTTGGGATTGGAATTATTATATTCTTCTTGAAGTCTGAGGCTATTTCGCCTGTCTCATACATTATGCTCACCAGATGGTCTCCCAAGGCTGTCAGTAGTTGTAATGGAATGTTGTCTACTCCCGGGGCCTTGTTTCGACTTAGGTCTTTCAGTGCTTGCTGATTGATATTGTCACCAAATTCTGTTAAAAATAAGTACGATCTGAGGAAAAGCAATGAGTGTATTATTTATTGGACGACGATGGAATATTGTGTTAAAAAAATATCACTCGATTTTGCAGTATGCTAGGAGTGTTAAACGTGTGTCCCGCGTGCACCCTCCGCAGAACTTCGCCGCCTCGGAGTGTTTGTGAAATGCCGGCGTTACCCGAGGTATCCTGTGTACGATCCGAATGTCACGTGGCTGCAGTCGTGCTCTTTGGACTGACGCCTCGCGAGGAAGGCGTCGGAGCGGAATCGAGGGGGGCGGCAGCGCGGCGCGCTAACGAGCCGTCGCGTGGCGACCGCGCGGTCTGGCATTTGGGCGGCTGTGGCCGCTGACGGCGCCTGGCGAATGTCGCGCGCCGACACGCCACATAAAGCCCGCCTGCGGGCGCGCCTGTTGATACGTCAGCGCCGCGGCGCACGTCCGACGACGTCCCCGTCTCTCACCTCGAAGCACTAGTCAGTTACACTTGTGACTCCCATGATGCGCGACGGATCAAGTGCGGGGATGACGAAGAAAGGCGTTAAACCTGCTAAATAAAGAATGGCACTGAAGGCAATAACAGGTGTGGCAGAGGAGGTGGCGCCTATGTCGAGGGACTGGGATACCGACCACTGCTACGTGGGGTTTCCTATCGTGGGGTTTCCTACAAGCGTGCAGCGAGTAGCGAAGCTGTCCAGAGCAACCGGTTCCCTAACGAGGTGTTTGCGAACTGAGCCTCCCCAACTGCTTGTCTACCCCAGTCGCTCACCCTCAGTGCAGGTGATGTCACCGTTTCTCAGACAGTGTCGTCGTCGATCAGCATCAATAATTTCGCAAACTAAACTTGCCGATTCTCGTCATATACACTCCTGGAAATGGAAAAAAGAACACATTGACACCGGTGTGTCAGACCCACCATACTTGCTCCGGACACTGCGAGAGGGCTGTACAAGCAATGATCACACGCACGGCACAGCGGACACACCAGGAACCGCGGTGTTGGCCGTCGAATGGCGCTAGCTGCGCAGCATTTGTGCACCGCCGCCGTCAGTGTCAGCCAGTTTGCCGTGGCATACGGAGCTCCATCGCAGTCTTTAACACTGGTAGCATGCCGCGACAGCGTGGACGTGAACCGTATGTGCAGTTGACGGACTTTGAGCGAGGGCGTATAGTGGGCATGCGGGAGGCCGGGTGGACGTACCGCCGAATTGCTCAACACGTGGGGCGTGAGGTCTCCACAGTACATCGATGTTGTCGCCAGTGGTCGGCGGAAGGTGCACGTGCCCGTCGACCTGGGACCGGACCGCAGCGACGCACGGATGCACGCCAAGACCGTAGGATCCTACGCAGTGCCGTAGGGGACCGCACCGCCACTTCCCAGCAAATTAGGGACACTGTTGCTCCTGGGGTATCGGCGAGGACCATTCGCAACCGTCTCCATGAAGCTGGGCTACGGTCCCGCACACCGTTAGGCCGTCTTCCGCTCACGCCCCAACATCGTGCAGCCCGCCTCCAGTGGTGTCGCGACAGGCGTGAATGGAGGGACGAATGGAGACGTGTCGTCTTCAGCGATGAGAGTCGCTTCTGCCTTGGTGCCAATGATGGTCGTATGCGTGTTTGGCGCCGTGCAGGTGAGCGCCACAATCAGGACTGCATACTACCGAGGCACACAGGGCCAACACCCGGCATCATGGTGTGGGGAGCGATCTCCTACACTGGCCGTACACCACTGGTGATCGTCGAGGGGACACTGAATAGTGCACGGTACATCCAAACCGTCATCGAACCCATCGTTCTACCATTCCTAGACCGGCAAGGGAACTTGCTGTTCCAACAGGACAATGCACGTCCGCATGTATCCCGTGCCACCCAACGTGCTCTAGAAGGTGTAAGTCAACTACCCTGGCCAGCAAGATCTCCGGATCTGTCCCCCATTGAGCATGTTTGGGACTGGATGAAGCGTCGTCTCACGCGGTCTGCACGTCCAGCACGAACGCTGGTCCAACTGAGGCGCCAGGTGGAAATGGCATGGCAAGCCGTTCCACAGGACTACATCCAGCATCTCTACGATCGTCTCCATGGGAGAATAGCAGCCTGCATTGCTGCGAAAGGTGGATATACACTGTACTAGTGCCGACATTGTGCATGCTCTGTTGCCTGTGTCTATGTGCCTGTGGTTCTGTCAGTGTGATCATGTGATGTATCTGACCCCAGGAATGTGTTAATAAAGTTTCCCCTTCCTGGGACAATGAATTCACGGTGTTCTTATTTCAATTTCCAGGAGTGTATGTCATACGAAACTAATGATTTGTATTTGGCGGATCTCATTCACAAAAGTACGCTTTCAACGGTATTTCTAAAGTTATATAACACAATCTGCTGTTTATTGAATTTTTATCTCAAAAAAACTGAAATTTTACTTGGTAAATTTCTTACATAACATGGTCACTCGTCCTGTGAAGCTTCCAGAATTTTTGGTGAGGAAGGCGGAATGAGGACTCAGACAGCTGGTTGCCCACTTTTCTGTCAGAGACTTTTAAACACGATCAGATTTGCCTTTATTGTGCTCCAACAGGAGCATTTTTCAGCTGATTATTATTTAGTTCATTTTATAAAGAAATTCCAATTAGATGAACTTTGGTAGAGTCATCTATATTAAGCAACGAATTTTATCATCTGTAAACTCAAGAACAACACTCTGGTTATCGAGACTTTATACGCCGCATCTAACCATAGGGAAATTTTCTGTAATTTCTTTGCCGGCCGGAGTGTCCGAGCGGTTCTAGGCGCTACAGTCTGGAACCGCGCGACCTGCGTCGTCGCAGGTTCGAATCCTGACTCGGGCGTGGATGTGTGTGATGTGCTTAGGTTATTTAGGTTTAAGTAGTTCTAAGTTCTAGGGGACTGATGACCTCAGAAGTTGAGTCCCACAGTGCTCAGAGTCATTTGAACCACTTCTTTGTAATTTCTTTCGGATGAACACGCCCATTGTCGCATAGATATCTAATTACTAACTGCAAACCCGGCGTTGCCCGGATATTTATTCATCCCAGTTTTATGTCAGTTCATCCCCTCTTCCCTCATCTCTCTTGTCCATTTAGTCCTATCTCGTCTCTCTATCCACCTCCTCCTTCCGCCCATCTGTCTCTCTTTCCATATCCTCCGTCTGCCCCCCTCTCTCACAACACTTCCTCCTCCTCTCCATCCTCCTCTCCTTCTCCATCCATCTTCCCGTCTCTGTCCACCTACTCCTCTGCTTTTTCTAATAGTCCATCAAATTCACAATAAGACCCCTAATTTATGTATTTACGAGGGCGGTTCAGAAAGTAACCTCCGATTGGTCACAGTGCGGGTTGTGGGGGGAGTAGCGACGCCATCTGTGCGTTCACGCACTCAACAGGTCAGTCGTCTTCAAGCCGTGGTCGAGTGAACGTCGTACCTGCGCTAGTTTAGTTTTTGTGGCAGTTTGAAATGTGTGCTGCAATAGAAAACCCCGCCAAATGTGAAGTGCGTGCTGTCATAAGGTTTTTTACAGCCAAAGGATATTCTGCAGCAGCTATTCATCGTGAGCTTTGTGCCGTGTGCGGACCAAGAGTTATGAGTGAAGGAGTTGTCCGTGAATGGGTACGTTTATTTAAAAGTGGACGAGAAAACGTTCATGATGAAGAGAGGAGTGGTAGACCATCATTGGTGACTGACGAACTCGTTCAGACAGTTGATGCAAAAGTTCGTGAAAATCGACGTTTCTCAATGTCGTTGTCTACTGGTTTTCCACAGATTTCTAAGACTCTCTTGTACGAGATAGTGACGGTCACAGGCTGGCTCCAGGCACAAGCGGGTGATTTTCATGCAGAAGGAATTTCAAAGCTTGTGAAGAGATACGATAAGTGCCTGAATCGCTATGGAGACTATGTAGAAAAATAGTGCAAAGATGTAGTTGTAAGATGTATATATTAAAATATTTTTATTTAACTTGTTGTATTTTTTTAAATCAACCGGAGGTTACTTTCTGAACGGCCCTCGTGTTACAGTGTTCCATTAGTCATTCATCACCTTTCCCCTTTCTCTGTTTACCTACTGCTCGCTCTCTCTATTAATCTGCTTCTCTCATTTCTCTGGATGCACCTCCTCCCCCCTCCCCGCCACCATCACGTTCTCCTCTCTCCGTATATCTCCTTCTCCGCCATGCCACCTCCTCTTTCCCCGTCTATGAAAAAATACGTATATATGCCAACATTCATGCTGATTGACGAGACGATGTTGAATTTATTTAAAGGTAGGCCAACCATCCGCCATCCAGCATACGTTGGCTTGTGTCGAGGGACTGGGATACCGACCACGGCTACGTGGGGTTTCCTATCGTGGGGTTTCCTACAAGCGTGCAGCGAGTAGCGAAGCTGTCCAGAGCAACCGGTTACCTAACGAGGTGTTTGCGAACTGAGCCTCCCCAACTCCACGAAAACATACATACATGAGCCAACTCCCAAGCTGGTCAGTCAAATGGTGTGTAATTCTGTTGTAACGCACCCTCCGCCATACACCGTATGAAATTTCACGTAGACGGTGAGGTTCCCCTTGTTTTGAAGATCAAACGTACAAAATTTCATCAAGATCAGAGCTTTTGTGTGGCTTTTGTTGAAATCCGTAAGTAAAGTACCGTTCACCATGCACTGAACGAAGTTTTATGTAGATAGTGACCTGCCTCTTGGTTTGGGAAATAGTAATTCATTTTTATACACCCCGCTCGCTCTATGCCGACTTAGTTGCGAGACATAAATAATAGATTCGAACAACAAAATCGTGTAATCATTTCTGTCGTATAAGGGCAACGTAGCTATTAAATAATAGTAACGAGATTACGAGAGCAGTCACTTTCAGTATTATGTAAAATAATTTTATACCTCGTAAATTATCACGACACAAAATGAAGATGATAAGCAATGTGGGACTTCCTTCCGTTTGCGTTTGAAACTCTCGGAGAAATCCTGTGTGGTGAGGAGGGTGGGAGGGGGCAGCAAGGGGAGCCTCGATTTGTTTTCACGGCCCGCGCCTCTGACAGGTTTAGTGTGCCACTGCTCGTAGGAAACCACACGGTAGGAAACCCCACGACACCCCGACCACTGGCTCCGCTTTGACAAGCATGGGGCGTATGCAGCGCGGAAAGGACGATTTCTTAATCGTCTCTGTGCGAGCTGTAAGTAGTCAGAATATGTTTCTGCCGTCCTGACGGGTGTGACAAGTAGTCTGTCACGATGCAACTGCCGTCTGCCTTCAAGCGCCAGCGAGTACAGGTGTTTCAGCATCTCCGGGACGTACTCACATGTGTTAAGCAAACCCGTGAAGTGTCGCCCTTCTAAGCATAGACAGAAAAGGGCTAAGTTATTCACATGAGTACTAAGAGAAATGAGCTAAATTTCGATTACGTGATAAGTCACACAAATATGAGGGCTGTAAATTCAAATAAATACGTATGGTTTACAATTGCAAATAACCTAAATTGGAACGATCACACAGATAATATTGTGGGTAGAGCAAACCAAAGACTGCGATTCATTTGCTGAACACTTAGAAGGTGCAACAGGTGTTTGTGTTGGCAGAAGAGCCAACACCGTGTTACTAGTGGAGGCCGAAATGCACGCGTTTTAGCTCACGCAGGCTGGCGTGAGGAGGGAAGAACTATACTGACGTGAGATCTGGAACATGACAAGGAATTAGAATTCAGAAAGCGGACGTAATTAGTTTGATACTTAACTTTAATCCATTAATGATGAACGTCGCTCTTGACAGTACATGATTCACAATATTATCTGTCCAGAATACATTCCTGAAGTAATTATAGTAACTGAATGTGGCGCCTTGCTAGGTCGTAGCAAATGACGTAGCTGAAGGCTATGCTAAACTGTCGTCTCTGCAAATGAGAGCGTATGTAGTCAGTGAACCATCGCTAGCAAAGTCGGCTGTACAACTGGGCGAGTGCTAGGGAGTCTCTCTATACTAGACCTGCCGTGTGGCGGCGCTCGGTCTGCAATCACTGATATTGGCGACACGCGGGTCCGACGTATACTAACGGACCGTGGCCGATTTAAAGGCTACCACCTAGAAAGTGTGGTGTCTGGCGGTGACACCACAAGGTCTACCAAAGAGACTGCTTACACTACGCTTGTCCGCCCTATTCTGGAGTACTGCTGTGCGGTGTGGGATCCGCATGACTTGGGACTGACTGATGACATCGAAAAAGTACAAAGAAGGGAAGCTCGTTTTGTACTATCGCGAAATAGGGGAGATAGTGTCACATACATGATACGTGAATTGGAGTGGCAATCATTAAAACAAAGGCGTTTTTCCTTGCGACGGGATCTTCTCATGAAATTTGGATCACCAGCTTTCTCCTCCGATTGCGAAAACATTCTGTTGGCACCCACCTACATAGAGAAATCAGGACTCGCACGGAAAAATTTAAGTGCTCGTTTTTCCCGCGTGCCGTTCGAGAGTGGAACGGTAGAGAGAGAGCATGAAGGTGGTTCATTGAACCCTCTGCCAGGCACTTTATTGTGAATAGCGGAGTAATCACGTAGATGTAGATGTAGACATGGAGACAGAAATATGGAGACTCAACACACACAAAATGTTACCAGGCCTAATATGGTGTAGAAAACCGTTGGTATTCACAACAGCTTCCAGTCGTCTCGGAATGGATAAATACACCTCGCGCATGTTTTTCAAGGTAATCTTACACCATTCTTCTTGCAAAATAGTAGCAATTTCAGGTAAGAATAAAAGCAGGTGGACAGCAATCACAGACCCTTCAAAGTGGTCCACAAAGGCTAAGTAATATTGCCGTATATTGACTGTGGTGCCCACGAGAAATGCTGCAATTCCTTCTTGAGCTCACAAAACCATTCCTGGACGTTGAGAACTTTGTGAACGAGGCCCACGTTGTCTTGGAATACAGCATCGCTGTTGGGGAACAGACACTGTACCATGGACGGATCAAATCAGTCTGGCATCAGTGTCAACCCTGTCTTCCAAGGAATATCACGATGTGGCTGCCCAAATCATCACCGAACCCCCAACACGTTTCATTCTTGGCACGTAAACTCGGCTAAAAGACGCAAAGAGCGTGAAACAAGACTCTTCTGACCAAATCATATAGGTCCATTGTTCAATAGTCCAGGATTTATGGTCTCGTCACCATTATGGGCATTTGCACCATTGACTAGTGGTTTTGGAATTCCATCTCGCTTTGCAATTTCTTGCTTTTGGAGCAGACTTCGTGTCTTTTTGACGCTGACAGGACCGGCGAGTGCGATATTCAGTCGTGCAGTGGCTTTTGCATCTGTCATACTCTTCCTTTTCATGCAGTGATGGTGCATCATGATCACTCAAAATACATTTTCGTCTGCATTGTGACTTAGCAGATGATGTTTTTCCCATTTCCCTGTTTGCCGTACGAATCTTCGATACGGTGACTCCTTAAACATACGACACTTCGGCTCCCTTGGTTACGAAAGCACCAACAATTTTCCCACGTTCGAGTTCACTTGCCTCCGACATCATCCACTCACAGCTACGCGGAACACTGTTCTGACAGTTGCTCCGAATCGAGGACATTGCGTAGGTGCCGTTCATTTTCAAATATATCAGCACAACCTGTAAGTTTGTCTAGCATTTGCATTTATTTTCAAGCATGCACTTCTCGCGGTGTCTCCATATTCTTGCCACACCCCTTTACGTTCAATATCCGCCGATAGTCCTCTTTGGTACTGGCTCAACACACCTGCGCAATACTCTAGGGTGAGTCGCACGTGTGTTTTGTCAACAATCTCCTTTCTAGCCTGGTTCTATTTTCGTAGTATCATACCAATGAACCGAAATCTGCATTGTCGATGGCTAAACCTGCGTGATCATTCCATTTTATATTACCACAATTTCTTACAAATATTTGCAGGAGTTAAACGATTTCAATTGGCTATCCGCCAGGGTAGCTGAGAGTGCTAACACGCTGCTTCCTGGACTCGGGTAGGCGCGCCAGCCCTGGATCATATCCGCCCGAAGGATTAACAGCGAGGACCAGTGTGCCGGCCAGCCTGGATGTGGTTTTTAGGCGGTTTTCCACATACCGATAGGTGAATGCTGGGCTCGCAGACATCTCAACACATTCGCACTATTCCATGGATTACACTACATGCAGACAGTTGGGATACACTAATTCCTTCCTACGGGACATGGGGTGGCGACAGGAAGGGCATCCGGCCACCCCTTAGATTTAGCATGCTGCAACCGATTTACCAGCAGACCCCGTAAATCGGAATTAATGCTTGGAAGAGAAACGATTTCCACTGGCTCATTCATACTGTAGTTACAGGATACTTCTTTTTTCCCTTTCGTGAATTACATTTAAACCAACTTGCCAGTCCTCGCATTGCTTTCAAACCTTGTCAAAGTGCTTTTAATATTTGTACAGCTCTTTTCAGACAGTACTTCATTGCACATAACTGATATTCTGCTTAAAGTGTAAGATTCTCACCAGTAGTCATGTCTCTGCAATATCCTCTCTTTCAGGAGTGCTTCTTCTGCAAGGTTCGCAGGAGGACTTCTGTAATGTTTGGAAGGTAGGAGACGAGGTACTGGCAGAATTAAAGCTGTGAGGACGGGGTGTGAGTCGTGCTTGGGGAGCTCAGTTGGTAGAGCACTTGCCCGCGAAAGGCAAAGGTCCCGAGTTCGAGTCTCGGTCCAGCACACAGTTATAATCTGCCAGGAAGTTTCATATCAGCGCACTCTCCACTGCAGAGTGAAAATCTCATTCTGGAAATATCCCCCAGGTTGTGGCTAAGCCATGTCTCCGCAATATCCTTTCTTTCAGGAGTGCTAGTTCTGCAAAGTTCGCAGGAGGGCTTCTGTAAAGTTTGGAAGGTAGGAGACGAGGTACTGGCAGAAGTAAAGCTGTGAGGACGGGGCGTGAGTCGTGCTTGGGTGGCTCAGTTGGTAGAGCACTTGCCCGCGAAAGGCGGTCCGGCACACAGTTTTAATCTGCCGGGAAGTTTCATATCAGCGCACTCTCCGCTGCAGAGTGAAAATCTCATTCGGGCATTATCTTGCTGAAATGTAAACCCAGGGTGGCTTGACATGAAGGGCAACAAAACGGGACGTCGAGATATCGCTGTGCTGTAAGGGTGCGACAGTTGACAACCAAAGGGGTCCTGCTATGGAAAGAAATGGCGTCCCAGACCATCACTCATGGTTTTCACCCTGGAATCTCATTTATAGGCTGGAGGTATCTTCAGTGATGATTCCCACTTCGAACAGAGCCTCGATGAGCAGCGAAGACGTGTCTGGAGAACATTGGGATGCCAAACTGACTGAGGCTCGGAATACGGCCCGACTACTGTTATGGTGAACTGATATACCAGTCTTTTATCCGGTTTAAAAAAAATTATAGCTGAGAACATACAAATACCAGTTATTTAGAACTGAGGCACCAGTATAGGTTTTAACCGGCCGTTTTTCTCACCTTGCCTGCCGTACATTCACAGGGCGGCAGCGAATTCTATCGATCGATGTGATACAGTGTCGTGGCATCCTCCCGTTAATCAGCGCTTCGGCTTTGTAGATAAGCCGCAGTGAATCGGCCACAGGAGCCCGGCCAGCTACACGATCTCGGAAGCACCTGGCCTGCGTTCCGGAGTGCGCCAGTAATTCACTTAGTGGACTGCAGTCGCCATTAGTGCGGCGGCCGGCAACTCTTGGGGAATTTTAATCGTCACATTATGAGGCACGGCGGCCGCAGGAGAAGGAACTACTTGCTGCCGGACGGCTGAGGACGGGGAGCGACCGGCCAATTAGGTGAGAGGACAGGGGCGGGAGCAGTCGCCGTGGGTGCACCGGCCGGCCTGATAAACGGTCTCATATTTTAGACATTACCCGCTCCGTAATGCGGCAAGAAATATGGGCTCGTCGCAATTTGCATGCAAACTCCCGGGGCCTCGTGCCGGCCCCCTGGCGCCGGAGCTTCCGGCACTCCGCCGGCAGGAAGAAAGGGGGGGGGGGGGGCAGGACAGGGTGGGAGCGCGCGCCTCTGGTCGCGAGCGGAGGGCGCGCTCCGTCTTGCCGGCGAGCAGAAAGGCAGCCACCGCTTCCGCTCGGCCGCGCTGGTATCTGCGACTGCAGGAGGCGAGGGGAGCTAGCAGTCCACTCCGAATACTGGCGTTTCTTTAGCAAACAACCTGTATGTTTCAGAAGGCTGGTTTGATTCAGCACTACACACTAGTTTACCGTGGAATGCTAAAAAGAGTTCCATGGAAATCGCTACTGTTGTGTACATAGTTCCGCGTAGTCAGCGCGTACACAACTTTCCCACTAGAGCGCGCCCCGCTAAGCACAACAGCGCAGGCGCAGCGCTCGTCCGTCTCCGCACTACGAGATGGCGCTGCCATAGAGACGGACCAAATTCTGCTTCCGCCTATCCGCGTATTAACATATAACGCAGCCAATGAGATTGCTGCTAACGTAGAACCTTTTCTCCTCGCGGATCACACTCGTGCAGTGATACCTGAACGCGCGAGGTATTATAACGGGGGCACAGACCTCCGATTAGTCAGTCTGCATTTGTGTGTACCAGTCTGTACCAGTCTGCATTAGTCTGTACCAGTCGGTACGAGTTCTACATTTGTCTGTACCAGTCTATAGTCAAGTTTCAGTCTGCGCCTAATAAGATTACCATATTCCTGTACATAGCCATGAAGATAAATGTATAGACACTTTGTCAAGTATCAGATATATATGTGAGAATAAGATTAACGTACCAATACCAAAGGAACTTTAGATTGTCAATTGTAAACAGCATCCAGAACCAAGTTAAGTAATTTTTATGCTCGTTATTATTTTAATAAATGTGTGTGCAAATTAATCAAGTTCTATTTAAAGTTGGTCACCGTCAATCTGCTACTCTAAGCGTGCAAGTGGCATTTCTATTGTCTGACCTAATGGCAGAATATAAACATGCCACGATAAGACCACGAGACATATTGCTGACACTCGCCTACTTCGTTAGAGCGACAAGTCAAATAATCTGATGGTGTGTGTACAGAAGGTCTTACAGTACGCACACCACGGTTACGAAACCTAACACCCGGCTAAGTGACGCGTCAGACGTAGTAATCTCTGGCACGACGTATCTGCCGTACAATATCTGATCAAAACCACCCCGACACCCCATTTTAATGCCGAATAGACCATTACAAGGCGCGAGATGTGGAACGGCCAGTACGAAAGAAGGCGGAGAGTACTGTATTGTCAATGCAGAAGCAGTAACAGCACATTGCGTTTCGTCAGGAGCACTGAGCACTTTGAACGTCGACTAGTCATTGGACGTCAAATCAGTAACAGATCCACAAGGAACATTTTATCCCTTCTAAAGTTGTCCAAGCAGACTTTTTGTAATGTGATTGTTGATGTGGCTTACCAACCCAAGTACAAGGATAGCGTACCAATAGGGACAAGAAAGGAGGCATGAAGGGCGCCAAAAACAGAAATAACGATCATCCATTTATTGCACCATTACACACGCACATCATGATATATGAGACATTATAATTGCCATAATCAAATCTATTATGACAAACAATATGCATCACGTAGGGCACACACAATGGAGTTTAAGAAATTACAATGGCACATCAACTCCGCTATGACAAACACTGTGCATAATGAAGGCCGCACAATTTCACCAATGTAAGGAATTAAAATAATACTAGCATAAAATTAACTAAAATGCCTTGAAGGAAATGTTTATGAGAAGAACACGACGGAGCCGCAAGGGAGGAGGCAACCACAATACTTAACTCAGGTGCACCAAAACAAACAACGGACACCAGGCCGCGCCAACAACGGACACGTAAGGCACGCAACTACTCTCTCCGTTGCGGTTCCGCGCGTTCCACCCAAGTAATAGCTACCTCTCAGTCCAAAGGCTTCCGTTTAGTCGCGAAGGTGGCTCCGACCCGCCTGCTGAGGTGCCAAGCGTCGTACGGAGTGCCGAATCAAGCTTAACCTTCGTTAACGGAAAGCGGAAGCACCACAAGACAAACACACTCCACTCTAACTGCGCAAGGCAAACTCTAAGGAGTGCCACTCGAAGACTATGCACTTGAAGAACAAACATAAAGCACCCAGACTAACGTGCCGCTGAAAGACGAACTTCCATCACCAGCGTCTAGTAGAGTACGGAGAGCAGCGTACCCCATCGATATACATCCGTGGAACGGTAAACGAGGATAGCAATCCCAGCGACGGAGAGACACGAGGACGAAATGGCATCCCGCCGCACATAGAAGGTATTTCAAACTCAGGCTCGACAAACTACAACAGGCGAGATTTTGCTCCCCTTGCGAATCAAGTTAAACGGCACACCACGCCGCTGTCCACACTATTAACCTTAAAATCACGGTCTGGTCTTCCGATCGGGGCCCACTCGGCGTCCAGACGCAAACAACTCCAGCCGAGCCGAACTGTCTTCACGCCAAGGCAGCCACCTCTTACCTCCTAACACGCCTCCAGCTAATCTGCGGCCAACCGCCTAATGCCAAAGCGCCGTCTCAGTGAAAACTCAGCACTAAGATCGATACGGACTTGGAAATGAGCGAGCACAGTAACAATTGTAAAGTTGAAATGTGAAGGAACAACGACAGCTAAACCGAGACCAGACAGACCCGATGTACTGGTGGACAAGTACCGTAGAGGTAGTAAGAAAACGAATGAAAATAGCGCAAGATATCACTCGTGACTTGCAAAGTGCTACCAGCAGTCCAACTAGTACAGTTATTGTGCCGGGGAGTTGAAAAAAAATGGGATGGTCTAAAGAGTCATGAAGCTGGACAGTGCATGATTCGAAACGTGTGATCTTGTTAGTCATGAATCATGCAATATCCTGTGGAAACCCGTTGGAAGGGATTGGGTTTGGCGAAGGCCTGGAGGTCGTTACCTGCCACCATGTGAGTTTACATAGGAGCGTTTCTCGTGGTTATGGTGTGGTTCCATTACTGCACTCAAGAAATTGCTAAAAGCGGATGGATATTAACATATTTTACAGCCCTGCGTGCTGCATACCGTAGAAGAATAGTTTAGAGTCTATGGACGATTGTATCTGCATTTCAACGCACCCTGTCATCAAGCTGCATGTATGAGCCACTGGTTTTTGGTCACTAATGTTCCTGATATGTTCTAGCCTGCCCATAATCCCGATCTAAATCCAATGGAAGACTCTTGGGATGAGTTGCATTCTCGGCTTCGCTCTAGATCCAATGACGAACATCACGACCTATACCGGTTTTGGCTCATCTGAAGGAATGGGCTGCCATTCGTCGACAGGCATTGAAAAAACCCACTGAAAGTGTCCCCAGTAGAGCTCAGGCCGTCATAGAGGCGAAGTGTGAACATACCCCATAAAAATTGTTAAGGCTTTCGTGGCCACTTGTTGACAAACTGCCTATTGGCTTCTGTCTCGGGTTCTTCGGCCGACGTTCATCTAATGATTTTTCTGACGTTTCGCCAGCACGAGTGGCTGGCATTGTCAAAGCTTCACCCTCCATTGCCGGTGGTGAACTGGAGGCGAGCTCGCGGCCGCAGACTATATGTACCTGGCGCGCCAACGTCCGAGGGCTTCTCCGCGGTCATTTCCGGTGCGGTTCTCCTCTTTCTACCTGCGACGGTCGTTCGCTGCAGTACGGGATGCCAGGATCCGTTTACCTTAAGGCTTTCCTCTTTCTTGTTGAAACTGTTCGCGTGTTTTTGGATTTCTACAGCTTCTCTGAACAAGCGCGTGTGATAGTGCTTCTCTACAGCCAGAACTTCCGTGTCGGCGAATTTTATTACGTGGTCGGTCTCATTCAGTGCGTGCTCTGCCACGGCCGATTTCTCCACCTGCCCCAACCTGCACACGCGAACAGTTTCAACAAGAAAGAGGAAAGCCTTAAGGTAAACGGATCCTGGCTTCCCGTACTGCAGCGAACGACCGTCGCAGGTAGAAAGAGGAGAACCGCACCGGAAATGACCGCGGAGAAGCCCTCGGACGTTGGCGCGCCAGGTACATATAGTCTGCGGCCGCGAGCTCGCCTCCAGTTCACCACCGGCAATGGAGGGTGAAGCTTTGACAATGCCAGCCACTCGTGCTGGCGAAACGTCAGAAAAATCATTAGATGAACGTCGGCCGAAGAACCCGAGACAGAAGCCAATAGGCAGTTTGTCATACCCCATAAAAACAAACACAAACAGGTTTCCGGATGCTTGTGATCAGGTAACGTACGAGGCAGTGGTTTGTGGACAATATCGTTCCTGAAATGTTCTGGCCTGCCCATTATATCGTTGTGAACCCAATGGAACAGCTTTGGGATGAGCCGGCATGTTGACCTCGCTCCAAACCACAGCTTCTACATCCTTACCTATCCCGGTTTTCGTGAAATGTATTCTCAAATTGTGAATATGGTACCACAACAGTACATTATACTGCAAACATATGAAAATTTGTGCTAGACCACGACTGGAATCTGGGTTTCCCACTTGTCGCCATATCGCCTTCGGCTACGACCGACCCAAATATCCATGTGTTCCAGTGTCTCCTTCCCATAGTTCTAGCACAGTTATGTGATTGCCACACAGGGAAAGACTTCTTTATTTTTCTTGTCAGGTTGCCTTGGCTTTGGCATGAAATAAATTAGCGCAGTTCCCGTATTTGACAGTGTTCGCACAGTTCGATGCAATGTTCCTTGCGACACGAATGATCTGTCATTCCTCCAGAGACATTCAGACAGCTCTCTGGAGGCGACCCCAACAGACTTCAGGCCGTCATAAAGGCGAAGTTGTCAGAAATAGCTGTCCACGTACTTTCAAAATGGTTCAAATGACTCTGAGCACTATGCGACTTAACTTCTGAGGTCATCAGTCGCCTAGAACTTAGAACTAATTAAACCTAACTAACCTAAGGACATCACACACATCCATGCCCGAGGCAGCATTCGAACCTGCGACCGTAGCGGTCGCTCGGCTCCAGACTGTAGCGCCTAGAACCGCACGGCCACTCCGGCCGGCTCCAGGTACTTTCGCTCAGTTGTGTACGACCCCCAGAGCAACGTACAGAATCAGCTCTACATTGCGCAAACACGGTGAAAGACTATTTGCAAACCTACGAATAAGATCGGCAAAGGCACTTATCCGCAATAGCGGGAATGCGGTACATACCGTATACATATGGTAATGTGTTGGAATGTCTGAACGGTCCATCAACATGAGGATCATCGAAAATAAACAGTATTGCAGGCTGAGACACGTGGAGAAATCGACCGTGGTGGAAAACGTGCTGTGTGAGACAGACCACGTCGTAAGACTCGTCAACATGTAGTTTCTAGAGCTACCACGCCGGTTTGTTTGCAGAATCATAAACATGGCAACAGTTTTAACGAGGAAGAAAGTGTCAAGGTAAAAGAATCCTTGATTCCCGTGCTTCAGCGAGCTACCTTTTCAGGTACTGTGTCACGTACATATCACGTCCGGCGGTGGGCTCGACTCCAGCAATGGAGGACGAATCTTTGACGATGCCAAAAACTTATGATGGCGAAACTACAGAAAAATTGCTGAACAAACGTTGGCCGAAAATTCTGATACAAAAGCCAAGTGGCAGTACGTCAGGAAGTGAAACAGAATCCCTGACAATTTTGTATCCCGTGCAAGCCTCTTCATCTCCTCGTAACTCGTGCAAACAATATCAATTGCAGCTTGCTTACTCTATTCGTATTTTTGGTTTCCTGTACAATTGGTACCCCGACATTTTTATTCCTACCTCTTCCTGATCAGCAAATTAAGTATTAGATAACGTCTCCAGGTGTGTGCTACCTAGCTATCCAATCGTTAAGTCACGTTGGGGTATTCATCTCTTTTCTATTCGATTTAGTTCACTACTTCTCGGTTACTTACATGATCTATTCGTCTAATCGTAGCATTCTTCTGTAAAACTACTTCTCGAAAGCGTCAGTTCAATTTTTCATTTGTGTGGCCGGAGTGTCCGTACTTATTTTACAATTACTGATGCTATTTTAAATTTGTGCGTGTAGCTCCAAAAAAAAATTAAATAAATAAATAAATAAAAATAGTATTTTTGTCACCAAAAGCGTTTTGTTTTTTGATATACAACATCATGACTGGTCTGTGATAAAACATATTTACAATTTTGTTTGTTCTCTAGACCTAAATGAAGGTCATGACAAAAGATATTGATGTGTGATTTTACTTACGGTATTTTATGCACGATTTTCGCTCACAGCAGGAAATGTCGCCTGTTTTCACATTTTTGAGGTACTCCCTCGTTTAGCTCTGCTATTTTGCCTAATCCCACAATGGTTTGCCGCGCTACACATTTCTTGACGTGAAATATGGCGTAATATTACCAACACTAATATGCTAGTGTCCAAAAGATAAGCATAATCAGGAAAACACGAAAATTAAAAGAGAAAAGGTGAGCGATCACCCAACATCACTGAAAATATGTACCTACGAAACCTATTTGTTCTCTGTGTATGGGAAAGATGTACTCCGTTCTGTTAATAGCAGCATAACCGAAAGTTAGACAGAAATGGGCCATGAGATCACTCATGTCTCAAACTTTCTTTTCCGTTCATAGTGAGCAGCGTATAGTCTCTCGGTGAAGTTGACAACGTAAGCCAGAAAGACGCCATTTGCGCCAGTTGTGCAGGGTAGAATACTCATCCGCCAGGATACTGGACAGACACGAAAAGCAGTCTCAGCATCCTTGGATGTGCCATGAAGTGATATTTCGAGGCTTTGCCGTCTGTTTCGAGACACACGAGATGTTCGTCGCAGGCCAGTACAAGGTCAACCAGGAATAACTACCAAGAAACAGGACAGATAGTTGACCGTAACTGTCCGACAAAATAGGAGTGCACTTGCGACACAAATGGCTGCAGAACTTGCAGCTGCCACAGGAGTTGCTGTTTCCTGACAAACTATGTATTGGAGACTCAGCACAGCAGGGCTGTTTGGCAGACGTCCGACCGTGTGCAGCCGGGTTCAATCCAGTACAATAGCGGGCCCTTGGAGCTGTGGAACTGTCAATATCAAAACTGGACAATATATAGAAGAATGTGCCCTTCGCAGATAAATCCCGCTTCAGTTTGGAAAATGATCCTCGTCGCACGTCACTCTCGGGAGAACCTGGTAGCCGACACAACTGCAGGAATATCGTAGAGAAGACCAGTTTGGTGGTGATGGCGTCATAGTGCAGCGAGGTATAGTGTTGAATGGTCGTACGGGGCTGCACAACTTTGTTGGTTGTCGGAGGAATACATTAAACGCTCAGAGCTACAGAGTGAAGCAGCACATGTTCTCCATCTGCATCGACTCACTCTGGTGGATGAATTTGTTGACGGTGAAGAAAGACGCGGGACGGACTGCACACTGCCAGCCTCCACCAAGGACGGACCTCCGCACCGCTCTTGCTAAGAAAATCGATTGCTCAGAGAGTTCTTCAACCATCTCGTACAGAGCATGCCAGGTCGCTGTTCAGCATGTTTGGCTCTTAGGAGTAACTACATCCTTGTTAACAGCTTCTTTTGCTGGGGAGCACACCTCATAGTTGTTATTTTCTTAAAGTGTATCTTAGCTACCAGAATTTTTCGAACACTATGTTTCGGCTACTATTGTATGCCAAATGTCTTGTGATTAAACTGTTAGCTTGTTCAGTAATCCTTCCGACATCCTGATAAGCCAATATGTCCTCTTTCCGTGAATATGTTTAACTTTGTGGTACTAGTGTATTTGTTTGCATACTTCCGGTTAAACGTTTCTCTACGTGTTCCCATGTGGGTGAAAAACAAGTGAAAACCAAAACTAGCGGGTAAGCTGGCACCACTGCGGGTCCATAGTGGATAACAGGTACAGTTAGCCAGTGTCTGGCCGTCTTCTCCTGGCCGTAAAGTTTGTAAGTAGGCTGTTTAGGTTTTTATGTTGTAACGTCACGTAGCGCTCTCTGGCTGTGCTGTGTGCAGTCTGTGGCTGGTTCACATTGTTGGAATATTCGCTATTGCAGTGTTGGGCAGTTGGATGTGAACAGCGCGTAACGTTGCGCAGTTGGAGGTGAGCCGCCAGCAGTGGTGGATGTGGGATATATATATATATATATATATATATATATATATATATATATATATATATATATATAATTATTAAGGTAAATGCATTGTTTGTTCTCTATCAAAATCTTTCATTTGCTATGCCTATCAATAGTTAGTGCCTTCAGTAGTTAGAATCTTTTACTCAGCTGGCAGTATTGGCGCACGCTGTATTGCAGTAGTTTGAGCAACAAAGATTTTTGTGAGGTAAGTGATTCATGAAAGGTATAGGTTATTGTCAGTCAGGGCCATTCGTTTGTAGGGATTATTGAAAAAAAAATTGTGTGTCAGTTTAGTGATGATAAGAATAAGTAAAGAAGGAAAGAGAGAAATGTCTGAGTACGTTTAGTTTTGCTCAGCTGTTTGAAAATCAAATAACATAAGGGGTTAACCAGTGCAGTAATTGATAAATTTTTCTAAAGGGACGTTTCGAGTTACCGGTCAGCGAATGAAAATGTGTCCACTGCTATGACACTCTACTTTTCGCTTGACATAGTCTGCCTTTCGCTTGAGATTTATGTTTGTTTCTGATTTGTGGTTTTAGCGAGTCTTGGATAAGCGACTCTTTCGCATGCCCAGCATATTTTCGAAAGAGCTTCAAATCTTGGAAATTATTTTCCTAATACTTTTACAACTGCTTTCTCACATCTTTACGTTATTGTCTGTTGTTCTCATCTCCTGGCATTTGGTTCAGTTATTTTGGAGCCCTCAGGAGCTATGATCATCTGCCCGTTCGACCGTTCACATAATCCAAGAAGAAAAAAATGAAACCTTTTGTGCGACTGAGAAAAAAGAATATTGTACAGGTTTTTTTTTTTTAATGTATCACATGTTCCTATGAGTGAGACGATGGTCAAAACTAGAAGAAACGTTCTTGTAATTATATGTCCGCAGACCGACATCTCTTGGAGTGTGGGCCGTTTTACGAAAGACGAGCAGTGTGTACAGATGAGGCAGAATTCAGTAGAGGTGGTATAGTAAAGCAGCAGAATACGCACGTATGAGCAGATGCAAATCCTCAAGCAGTCACGGAGGTGAGACGTCAGCATCGTTCCAGTATCAATATTTGGGCAAAAACTGTCTATGACAGACTAACAGGGCAGTACACCTTACCCGACATATTATCAGGTGCAGAGTAGCAGCGATTTCTGTGCGACGAATCGGAGCTACTACAAAAAGATCCCCTTCAGAAAGACCAGCTGTGGTTTCTGTGCGGTGGGGCATTTTCTACGGATCGGGCGGTAGGTCCTTACCGCAGTGTCCTACGGGCGATGGATTGATCGATGATGTCCAAAAACATGACGTCGCCGTTCATTGGACATACACCTGTTGGATTGCTAGCTATGAGAATATTCAAATGCACTGATGTATGCCTAGCTTATCGACAATGTGCAGACATTAGATAAGCATGTGACCAACACATGTGATGCATTCCGAATGGACCCAGATGTATTTTAATGTGTGCGTAGTTCACTGTGAAGAAGGGCTCAAGGATGTGCCAGAATATATATTCTATATACAGCACTGCCTATAGAATCTACGTCTACGTAACAGACAGATGGCAGTGAGAGCATGGATTGGAAAATGTCTCAGCAGATGTTGGTTTCCGGACATATCATTATGGAAGCTTGTCTTTTAGTTTTGACCATACTGCATCCCGTAAGAATACGTCACACTTTTAAAAAAATCTTGTATGCAACAAAAAGTACTTCCAGCACGTCTTGATGAAATTTACGAGTCATTTATGTCGGAGAACTAAACTTACTGACGGCAACCGTCTGAACTACCTACGTTTTGTGGATGTGATCGCACTGTTTGTCTCTAGTGTATGTGAACTTCAACAACTAATGGAAGAGTTTGACATTGGAAGTTTGAAATTAGGACCGAAAATAAATTATGATAAATCCAAAATAACGAATAATTATCACATCTAAAAGAAAACCGTGCACAATACAGTGAGAGTATATTATCAGTAGACGCACTTCTGTAATCAGAGCACATGAAGGGAACTAAAGGAGGGACAAAAAATTGTTCAAATGGCTCTGAGCACTATGGGACTCAACTGCTGTGGTCATAAGTCCCCTAGAACTTAGAACTACTTAAACCTAACTAACCTAAGGACAGCACACAACACCCAGCCATCACGAGGCAGAGAAAATCCCTGACCCCGCCGGGAATCGAACCCGGGAACCCGGGCGTGGGAAGCGAGAACGCTACCGCACGACCACGAGATGCGGGCTAAAGGATGGACAGCGATGGGCCAAACAGAAGAGTAAAAGTAGTCTGTATTGTATTTCGTAATATGAACGGTATCCAGGTTTTCGCTGTGTGTCATAAGTAGGGTTTACTGTAAGTGCCTTACCAGTTCTTACTTACGGCAGGGAGACGTGGACTTTAAATGCGAAAAACAGCCAATAACAAATGGTTATTCAGCGAAAAATTGAGAAATGCATGATCGGATTTACTGTCAGAGAGAAGAAATCAATCAAATGGCTCAGGTAACAAACAAACTGGGGTGAAAAATGCAATGAAAATGAAATGGGCAGGCCTTAATCAGAGGCGAATGGATAATAAACGGACCGACGAAGTGCTTTGTGGTGCGCAAGATATTTGAAAATACCAAGAATACGACCGAATTGAATGTGGCTAGATGAGTATAGAGAATACGCAAGGTCAACGTGGACATGTTGAGTGGAAAGATGTAAAGCATACGGAACTTAGGTGGGAGTAATCACTCGGCAGCAAGTCAGACGGCTGCTACTGCTGCTGATAATGATGATTTTTTGATGATCATGATGATGTTAACAGTGCCAGAACTCAGTATACACCATGCAACGAGGCGTGCAGGTAAAATGCGAGGTGAGTCATTCGCGCAGTATGTTTTAGTCTGAAAATTTTTCAAATTTAAAGCTTAGCTAAATCACCCTGTAATCGTGTATTGGCGTTAACGTTAATTATGGTTTTTTTTGTAGCGTAGGTCCCCAGCAATAAACAAATACAACCTCAAACTGAAATTTATCTCTCACGCGGTGTTCACTCATAAATAAGTTGCGGAAGGCAACCTTTTCGAAGTGCATTACAGGCAGAACGATGGTGGCTTTTGGATCTACTTGATGTGTAGTATGTCTGTGATGGCCTTGTTCCTATTGCTGCGAATGAAAAGAGTTACACTTGGTGTTCAGTATTTTAGTTCCTCCAAGTATACAGAAGGCTCAGTCTGCTTACCTCAAAGTCATACAAATAGGCATCACTGGAATTGAAGAGCAGCTGAAGAGGTTCAAAACAAGTAATCGCCAGGTACAGACGGAACCCCGGTTAGGTGGTACTGAGAGTACTCTTCAGCATTGTCACTATACTGGCATTTATCGCGAATCTCTCCCCCAGCGGAAAGTCCCAAGAGACTGGAAGAAAGCGCAGCTGGTTCCCGTGTATAAAGCGTAAAAGAAGCTAACCGCAAAATTACAGACCAGTATCCTTAACGTCGGTTTGCTGCGGGGTTCTTGAGTATACAATCTTTGATCGAATATACTAAGTTTACTTGAGCAAATCAACTAGAATTTAGAAACTACCGCTCTTGCGAAACTCTACATGCCACTTTTTGCACGATATCCTCCTAGCTCTGAACGAGGGGCAAAAGGCAAATTCTTTATACATATTTTTCGCAAGGCGTTTCGTGCGGTGTCACACTGCAGACCGTTAACGAATGCCCGAGAATACGGTAAATATTCTCAGATGTGTGAGTAACTCGGAGGCCTTTTAAGTAAAAGAACCCAATATGCTGTCCTGGTCGGAAAGTGTTCACAGGAGACAAACCTACCGTCAGGAGTGCACCAGAGAAGTGCGATACTACCTCTACACGAGGGTTGGAACTTTAATAGTGGCAACTATTTATTTACAGCTCGTACAAAACAGATACGTGTTTCAAAGTTTTACTGATCTTCAAAGTGGTCACTAGCATTATGTATAACCCATTGCCAGCGATGTAGAAGTCGTTGGATGCTCTTAGCAAGGCCAGTTGTTTAGACAGTTCGAGCGGCGCGGTCTATTGCCCGACGAATTTGTAGCAGTTCTGAAGCGAATGCCTTGAAGTGCTTCCTTCAGTTTAGAAATCGAATTGAACTCACGAGGGCTTAAGTCAGGGGAGTGTAGTAGGTGGTATAGCACTTAGCAGCCCCATCAGTCAAACAAATCAGTAACATCTTGCACTGTACGTGCTTGAGCATTGTCCTGCAAAATGATGGTCAGGTCCTGCAGAAAGTGTCATCACATTTTGTCTCTAAGCTGGTCGTAGGTTGTGTTCCAAAAATATAAAGCATATACCACCTACTGCACTCTTCTGACTTAAGCCCTAGTGAGTTCACCTCGATTTCTAAACTGAAGGAAACACTTCACGGCATCCGCTTCAGAATTGCTACAAATTCGTTGGGCAGTAGACCGGGCCGCTCGAACTGTCAACACAACTGGCAATTCTAAGAGTATCTTACTACTTCCACATCGCTGGCAACGGGTTATATACAATTCTGGTGACTGCTTTGAAGTTCAGTAAAACTTTGGAACACGTATCTATTTTGTACGAGCTGTAAATAAAATAGTTGTCACTATGAAAGTTCCAACCGTGGTACATGAATGATCTGACGGATAGGGTGAGCATCAGTATGCAACTGTGTATGAGAAATTGTCGTCTTTGAGGATCAAGATGACTTGAATACTATTTCTATTTGGTTTGAAGTATGGCAGCTTGCACGAAATGTGGGAAATGAGCAAGATGAGTAAGAAAAACATTGTTGTAGTGTTGATATGCTTTATTAGGCGAGTGCTGCTTGATACCGTCACGTCTATTAAATATCTACGCTTAACACTCCAAGGCGAAGTTAAATGGTATGATCAAATGGTTCAAATGGCTCTGAGCACTATGGGACTTAACATCTGAGGTCATCAGTCCCCTAGAACTTAGAACTACTTAAACCTAACTAACCTAAGGACATCACACACATCCATGCCCGAGGCAGGATTCGAACCTGCGACCGTAGCGGTCGCGCGGTTCCAGACTGAAGCGCCTAGAACCGCTCGGCCACAACGGCCGGCTAAATGGTATGATCCCGAAAGTTTACTTGTAGGGATGGCAAGTGGTGGATTTCGATTTATTGAGAGAATGGATGGAAAGTGTAGTTAATCAGTGAAGAAGACCGCGTAGAATAGATTTGTGCAACTAATTCTTGTTGACTGCTTGAGTTTGGGATCCACACCAGGTCGGGTTAAGGGAAGATATCGAAGCAGTTCGGAGGCGTGCTGTCAAATTTGTTGATGGCATATTCGATCAACACTCGTGTACTAAGGTAATCGTGAAATCAAATAGTAATCTCAGGACAGAAGAACACGTTCTTTTAGTAAAACATTACTGACAAATTTTAGTGAAGCAAAATCTGCGACAGACTGCAGTGTGATCGAACTGTCAGAAACTACATGTCGCGTAAGTACCGCCACGCCATGGTAACTCAAGGATCATTTGGAGGCATATATATACACTCCTGGAAATTGAAATAAGAACACCGTGAATTCATTGTCCCAGAAAGGGGAAACTTTATTGACACATTCCTGGGGTCAGATACATCACATGATCACACTGACAGAACCACAGGCACATAGACACAGGCAACAGAGCATGCACAATGTCGGCACTAGTACAGTGTATATCTACCTTTCGCAGCAATGCAGGCTGCTATTCTCCCATGGAGACGATCGTAGAGATGCTGGATGTAGTCCTGTGGAACGGCTTGCCATGCCATTTCCACCTGGCGCCTCAGTTGGACCAGCGTTCGTGCTGGACGTGCAGACCGCGTGAGACGACGCTTCATCCAGTCCCAAACATGCTCAATGGGGGACAGATCCGGAGATCTTGCTGGCCAGGGTAGTTGACTTACACCTTCTAGAGCACGTTGGGTGGCACGGGATACATGCGGACGTGCATTGTCCTGTTGGAACAGCAAGTTCCCTTGCCGGTCTAGGAATGGTAGAACGATGGGTTCGATGACGGTTTGGATGTACCGTACACTATTCAGTGTCCCCTCGACGATCACCAGTGGTGTATGGCCAGTGTAGGAGATCGCTCCCCACACCATGATGCCGGGTTTTGGCCCTGTGTGCCTCGGTCGTATGCAGTCCTGATTGTGGCGCTCACCTGCACGGCGCCAAACACGCATACGACCATCATTGGCACCAAGGCAGAAGCGACTCTCATCGCTGAAGACGACACGTCTCCATTCGTCCCTCCATTCACGCCTGTCGCGACACCACTGGAGGCGGGCTGCACGATGTTGGGGCGTGAGCGGAAGACGGCCTAACGGTGTGCGGGACCGTAGCCCAGCTTCATGGAGACGGTTCGAATGGTCCTCGCCGATACCCCAGGAGCAACAGTGTCCCTAATTTGCTGGGAAGTGGCGGTGCGGTCCCCTACGGCACTGCGTAGGATCCTACGGTCTTGGCGTGCATCCGTGCGTCGCTGCGGTCCGGTCCCAGGTCGACGGGCACGTGCACCTTCCGCCGACCACTAGCGACAACATCGCTGTACTGTGGAGACCTCGCGCCCCACGTGTTGAGCAATTCGGCGGTACGTCCACCCGGCCTCCCGCATGCCCACTATACGCCCTCGCTCAAAGTCCGTCAACTGCACATACGGTTCACGTCCACGCTGTCGCGGCATGCTACCAGTGTTAAAGACTGCGATGGAGCTCCGTATGCCACGGCAAACTGGCTGACACTGACGGCGGCGGTGCCCACATGCTGCGCAGCTAGCGCCATTCGACGGCCAACACCGCGGTTCCTGGTGTGTCCGCTGTGCCGTGCGTGTGATCATTGCTTGTACAGCCCTCTCGCAGTGTCCGGAGCAAGTATGGTGGGTGTGACACACCGGTGTCAATGTGTTCTTTTTTCCATTTCCAGAAGTATATATATATATATATATATATATATATATATATATATATATATATATTCGTTTTTCCTCACTTCATAGGAAAGAAACAGCTACTGAAGCTACTTTCCGCCATGCACAGAATGTATGTGGACGTAGATAGCGTCGTTATTTTAGTCCTTACACGTTCCAGTTGTATACAATGCGAATCCAGTTGGGTACACGTCTAGTGCTTTAAGCCATCGCCGCCCGGTGCTGTGCGTAATAGTGAGAGTGCGCAGCTCGCATTACCGGGAAACATGACGTCCCCGCAGCTTCGTCGAACTGAAGAGGAGACGTTCAGAAATCAACAAATAAACAAATTGGCGAGGCGCGCGTCTTCAAACACATCCGCAGCAGTGCGCCGCCCGTCGTGTTTGCACATCATTACTCGACCGTTCTGTGGGGCCGGCGCACGTGCGCGTACCGTTTGATATCGCACATCAAACGCCGGATTACAGAACCACTGGCCGCGGTCTTTTAGTCCGGTTCTTTAATTCATATTTTTAATCACGTGGATGACTTTAATTGGGTGTCCCCACGGCAGCAGTCTCCTTTCCTCAGTCAACGGACGCACCTCCCCCTCCCCCGCCCCCGCCCCCCTCTCAACAGCGCTTCAGACTCTTTTTCCCTCTCTGCGCAGTGGGAACTCTTCTTCTTTATACGCGGTGTCTCTGTGGGGGGAAATGTACAAAATATTTTTTAATATCAGCCCCGCACTCTTCGTTTGAAACTTGGCATTCTGGAGTCCCCGCCTTTTTGCTCGTGTTTCGCTAAAGGTTCTTGTATCACATTCGTCTTTTGCGCACAAGATATATTAATATTTAGCTGCGGTGGATCTCTCTATCCTTCTCGTTCTCTCTCTCTCTCTCTCTCCATCTCCTCCTTTCTCCTTCCGCTCTTCTTTTTCTGCTCCCGTCTCGACACCCACCCCTCACCTCGATCCGCTCCAGGATTACCTGCTCGAAGGCGGTATCAAAAGCGCTGAAGCGGCCGCAACCTTTTGAAGTGCGTCGCTTCCTCCCGGCACGGGGTTCCGGATTTGGCCGAGAGCGTGCCCGGCTGGACAATAGAGCCCTCTGCCGCTGCCGCTCGCTCCTGGCCTCTATCTCACGGCGCGCAGCCACTGAGAACGGATCCACTACCGGCGCGTCGGCAAAGCATCGACATTCTCGACACGCCGACCTGGCTAGTGAATACCTCTGCGTTCATCGCGGGAAACTGCCTCGTCGCAAAATAAGAGGCATATCCAGTATGACTACTGAAAACGCTCTTCACTGAACGCTTAGAGGAGGAATTTAAGAATCGACGATGATGAACACTGCCTACATCAGCAGCCAAATCCCTGAATGATACTTCACACCAAAAAACTGTCACGAAACAGCGAGGAATTGTTGTTGTTGTGATCTTCCGTCCAAAGACTGGTTTGATGCAGCTCTCCATGATACTCCATGCTGTGCAAGTCTCTTCATCTCCGAGTAACTACTGCAACCCACATCCTTCTGAATCTGCTTGCTGTATTCATTTCTTGGTCTCCCTCTACGATTTCTACCCCTCCCCCCCCCAACCCACGCTTTACTATAATACTAAATTGGGGCAGGCCGCTGTGGCCGAGCGGTTCTAGGCGCTTCAGTCCGGCTACGGTCACAGGTTCGAATCCTGCCTCGGGCATGGATGTGTGTGATGTCCTTCGGTTAGTTAGGCTGAAGTAGTTCTATGTCTAGGGGACCTCAGATGTTAAGTCCCATAGTGCTTAGAGCCATTTGAACCATTTGAACTAAATCGGTGATCCTTTGATGTCTCAGAACATGTCCTACCAACCGATCCTTTCTTCTAGTAAAGTTATGCCACAAGTTCCTCTTCTCCCCAATTTTGTTCATTACCTCCTCATTAGTTACGTGGTCTACCGATCTAATCGTCAGCGTTCTTTTGTAGCAACACATTTCAAAGGCTTCTATTCTCTCCTTGTCTATGCTGTGTAAGTAGGCTGTTTAGGTTTTTATGTTGGTAACGCCACGTAGCGCTCTATATGAAAATCACTGACTTTGCTGTGTGCAGTCTGTGGCTGGTTTGTATCGTTGGAGTAATATTCACCATTGTAGTGTTGGGCAGTTGGCTGTTAACAGCGCGTAGCGTTGCGCAGTTGGAGGTGAGCCGCCAGCAGTGGAGGATGTGGGGAGAGAAATGGCGGAGTTTTGAGAGCGAATGATCTGGACGTGTGTCCATCAGAGACAGTAAATCTGTAAGACTGGATGTCATGAACTGCTATATATATTATGACTTTTGAACACTATAAAGGAAAATACATTGTTTGTTCTCTATCAAAATCTTTCATTTGCTAACTATGCCTACCAGTAGCTAGTGCCTTCAGTAGTTTGAATCTTTTACTTAGCTGGCAGTAGTGGCGCTCGCTGTATTGCAGTAGTTCGAGTAACAAAGTTTTTTGTGAGGTAAGTGATTTGTGAAAGGTATATGTTAATGTTAGTCAGGGCCATTCTTTTGTAGGGATTATTGAAAGTCAGATTGCGTTGCACTAAAAATATTGTGTGTCAATTTAGTGTTGATCAGAATAAGTAAAGAGAAGCTAAAAATATTGTGTGTCAGTTTAGTGTTGATCAGAATGAGTAAAGAGAGTAATGTCCGAGTACGTTCAGTTTTGCTCAGCTGTTTGAAAAGCAAATAATGTAAGAGGTTTAGCAGCACAGTATTTCAATAATTTTTCTAATGGGACGTTTCAGCTGTTTATCGTCCTTGTTTCACTTCCATACACGGCTACATTCCATACATATACTTTCAGAAAGCTACACTCCATACATATACTTTCAGAAACGCTTTCATTGCCATGGCCAGCCTACATTTTATATCCTCTCTACTTCTACCATCATCAATTACTTTGCTGTCCAAATAACAAAACTCGGCTACTACGTTAAGTGTATTTCCTAATATAATTCCCTCATCATCACCTGATTTAATTCAACTACACTCCATTATCCTCGTTTTGCTTTTGTTGATGTTCAACTTGTATCCTACTTTCAAGACACTGCCCATTGCGTTCAACCGCTCTTCGAAGTCTTTTGCTGTCCCTGACAGAATTACAATGTCATCGGCAAACATCAACGTTTTTATTTCTTATGCCTGGATTTTAATTCCTGTTCCAAACTTTTCTTTTGTTTCCTGTACTGCTTGCTCAACATACAGTAGGAATAACAACTGGGATGGGCTGCAACCTTGTCTCACTCCCTTCTCAACCACTGCTTCCCTTTCGTGCCCCTCGACTCTTACAACTGCCATCTGGTTTCTGTACAAATTGTAAACAGACTTCCGCTTCCTGCATTTTACCCCTGCCACCTTCAGAATTTGAAAGAGAGTATTCCAGTTAACTTTGTCAAAAGCTTTCTCTGGGTCTACAAATGCAACAAACGTATGATTTAACTGAACGTAATTTCGATTATGATTTCAGCGGTCAGTGTACGGAGTTCATCGCAGAAAAATTTGCACCATTTCATTTTATAGAGAGTATATTAAAGTCTAAGGCTTCTTGTGCCGGTTCTCTTTCACAACATGAGACGGGATTTATTGATTTATAATTTCCTGAATACCCAGTGTTTCCCAGATATGTATATGTTCCAATTTTCTATTATTCAGTGTCCTCTTTCCACCTCTCTCTGTCCATCTCATCCTTCACTCCCCCTCTGTCCATTTCCTTCTCCTCCCTCCGTCCCTCTGTGCATCTCTTCCTCCCCGCTCTCCCGTTCATCTGCTTCTCTCCCCTTTCGGTCCATCTCCTCCTCTCTCCTCTGTCCATTTCACCCTCCCCTTTTAATGGTACTTGAATTACTTAACCATTACGGAACGTCACCTCAACCTCTCGATACCAGCAATATTCTACTGTGTTTCTGTAAAATAGTTAACATATTTCTGTGACAACATTCAGATTTGATTTCATTAATTTAGAGGTACTTCGATTTATCGATATGTATATATTGCAGTGATATTATTCTTATGTGTATTCTTTCTTTTGTTCAAAAATGGTTCAAATGGCTCTGAGCACTATGGGACTTAACTTTTAAGGTCATCAGTCCCCTAGAACTTAGAACTACTTAAACCTAACTAACCTTAAGACATCACACACATCCATGCCCGAGGCAGGATTCTAACCTGCGACCTTAGCGGTCACGCGGTTCCAGACTGCAGCGCCTAGAACCGCTCCGCCACCCCGGCCGGCCTTTCTTTTGTCACTATGATCTTTGACGTACTTGTAACTTTGATTTTTGGGCGCGTAAGCGGTTATTAGAGAGTCAAGTTTTGGTCGTCATGTTAAAAAGACGCAAATTGTAGTCAGTTTATGAAATGTGAACTTCAACAGTGAGGAAGATATTTTCAAGTATGTTTTATATTGTGAAGTGATGTTTTGGAACGAGTTACGTGATATTGCAACAAAAGTAATAAAAAAGAAGTGTAACTTAAATTCGGAGTGCTGATTACTTTTTTACATCACCATTGTCCTAACTTGCAAAAGTTCAATCTTCAAAAATGGTTTGTGAAACACATCTATAAAACTTTTGAATATCGCAGAATAAGGTTGCATCCAACCTTGGAATCATCACTACTTAGATTTTCGACGATTGAGCCGTGAGTTCACAACGAGACCAGCGTGGGAAACACGAAAAGATGAGTGCCTAGTTTATCCATTATTTCAAGAAATGACTTTATTAACTGTGCTCTAATGACACCTGCCACATAATATAACTTTGTTGTTGCCCGAAAATGCAATATTTAGCATCGTGAGCAACACTACAATCATAATTAATTTTTGACCTTTGTTGTGGTAGGGTTGTTAGAACCTATCGCGTTACAACTCCTCTCCCCCCCCCTCCCCATCCCTCCTCTTTCCCCCTCGTTGTCTGGCCATCTCCTTCTCACCCCTTCTTTCTGCATCTTATCAAGCTCACACCAATAAGAGGCTTGTAGATCTTACCCCCACAGTATTTTTTTCTAGATTGTAACTCATGTGCGTATTAAATACGGTTGTCGTTCCAAAGGTTTAGGATGAGCTTTTCACCCGTGAAATTTGCTTGCGTACCTACATGTCAAATATATTTCACATATATTTACCATATTTCACACGTATTTGTACCCATACTTCACCCGTGCCTCTAGTGGTTTTCGCTCTGCAGTTTCATTTTCAAGCAGCTTAATGTTTATGACATCGTATCTCTAAACTATGAGGTGCACAATGATATAATTTTCAAGGTACAGCCATGGCATATGTGTCTACTGTCTGCGTAATGTCTTGTGAATAGAGTTAGTAGTGATCAAATAACGTCGTGTATGATGCGGTAGTATTTCACGCGTAGCCAGCCGCGGTGGTCTCGCGGTTCTAGGCGCGCATTCCGGAACCGTGCGACTGCTACGGTCGCAGGTTCGAATCCTGCCTCGGGCATGGATGTGTGTGATGTCCTTAGGTTAGTTAGGTTTACGTAGTTCTAAGTTCTAGGGGACTGATAACCACAGCAGTTGAGTCCCATAGTGCTCAGAGCCATTTTTTTAGTATTTCACGCATCTCAGTATTTATGACGTCGTGCAGTGAAGTAATTTTACTGGTGAAGTTCGTTGTTATACGTGAATACCGTCTCCAAAGTGTGTCACGGATACAGCTAATAGTAAAAAAGTAATAAATTAAAGAATCATCTTTCATGCTAAAGTTCAGCCTAACCGACTGTTCATTTTGTGATCTTACTCGCGTAAACCACCGCATTAAATGGCTCTGAGCACTATGGGACTTATCTTCTGAGGTCATCAGTCCCCTAGAACTTAGAACTATTTAAACCTAACTAACCTTAAGACATCACACACATCCATGCCCGAGGCAGGATTCGAACCTGCGACCGTAGTGGTCGCGCGGTTCCAGACTGTAGCGCTTAGAACCGCTCGGCCACTCCAGCCACTCCGGCCGGCACACCGCATTGAAAGTCTGAGTAAATATCTGCTGGGGAGTTTAAGCTCTTCTTTCTCTTCTTGTGCTTTGTTCCGCACCTGAGCGCGATCAGTACGGTTACTATTGTTACTATTGGACTGACACAGTTAACTTAAGCGGTGGCCTGATCCCCTTCTTGTTGCCGCCCTATTACCTACCAGGACGGAATATGTTTACACCAAAGAGTGAAAGAGTGAGAACGTTTTCAAAATGTTTCTGAATAGCATAGACGTGGCGTGACTCGGGTATCAGCTCGGTATTCACGTTGTCGAATGTCGGAAACCACCTAAAAACCACATCTAGCCTCGTTGTCACACCGGCCTTCGTCGTTAATTCGCCGGGCGTATTCTATCCGGGGCCGGCGCACCTGCCAGTTCCGGAAGCGGCGCTTTAGCACGCACTGATATTTCTGAGAAAATTTAATTACCGATCTATTTACACACCTGGTACCGTAGATTAAAAATCTGTCTGCAACAAAATATTCCGCTCTGTTGGGCCCCGCTAACAAAACAAGTGAATTGAAACTGAGAATTTCAGGGAGTAATGATTCACTGGAACGTACACAGCAGTTTAAATAATGCTCACAACTCCAATGAACTGAACATAAAATGACAACATACCATTTCACTCTGTAAAATAAACCATCGATAACTGATTTAAAAACATATATCAAACAATCAAATTACAGCCTCAGTGCCTCGTAGAACTAATCCTTCTAATAGCTTCAGTCAGAAATAACTGCAACAATAGCTCTGGCCTGATGTAGCTATAAACAGGACAGTCAAGAATGGACGTTAATGTAACAACGGACTATATTACAATATCGGCCGGCTGGAGTGGCCGAGCGGTTCTAGGCGCTACAGTCCGGAACCGCGCGACCGCTACGGTCGCAGGTTCGAATCCTGCCTCGGGCACGGATGTGTGTGATGTCCTTAGGTTAGTTAGGTTTAAGTAGTTCTAAGTTCTAGGGGACTGATGACCACAGCAGTTGAGTCCCATAGTGTTCAGAGCCATTTGAACCATTTTTTATTACAATATCACGTAAGTTTTTCTTCTTGATAAAACAACAGGTGGTTGTGGATGACGTGTCTGTTACTCTTAGACCATTGTTCTGCACCGCATTCACATCTGGCTCTCGGTTACTTCACTCCCTGGAACGCGAACCTGGATGGCCACTCGGACGTACGTCGCAACTAATTTTTACAAAATTTTTGCCCTTCACCAACCCGTCATAAAGCGTTTAAGATTCTTATTTTCTTTTATGAATTCTTATGTAATACTTCAGGTGGGAATAAAGAGCTGTAACTGTTGTAGATATTCGAGACCAACCACTATCTACAGTTTCATAGTAATGATAAATTAAATTAGACCCTCTCATTGCTAAGGAATCTTTCCATTAAAAGTGATCCGGCGAATCCATGATTAAACCTAAATTTGGAGTCGACAAAGAGTCAAGAAATGCCCTAACAAGGCAAATGGTACGTCTCATCGATAATTTGTTGACACTGCACCACACAACGCATATTACTGGAAGTACGATTACATGGAGCATGAAGCGAAATTTGTGACTTCATTGTGCATAGAGGGCGCTACAATTCGTGTTGCACAGAGAGTCATTGACAAATATGGGAGAAACTTCAGGCGTGTCCCAGGGAAATGTGATGGGATCCTTACTGCACATGTTGGCTATTGATCACCCTGAAAATAACATTAGTTGTAACCTCAGAATTCTTGCTGATGTAATTCTAAAAGAAGCTGCACAAATGATCAGTACGGTCTTGACAAGATTTGAAACTGGTATAAGGATTGGGAATTTACATTAAACGTGCAAAAAGGGAAAAAAATTTTTCTGTTCCCAAAATGCAAATCATAGTTTACTACGATTGCAATATATCAGTCATTATATATAAAGGGCAATGTCCCGACTGACTGACTCAGTGACTGACTTATTGTCACCCAGCCAAAACTGCTGACGAAAGAAACTTGAAATGTGAAGAGCGTGTTGCTGTAGGCGCCGCTAGGGGGGTGAAATAGAGGATGAAACGTTTTTGAAAATATGTCGCAAATGTCGCAATTAAGGCAATATTGAATCGGCGAAAATTGGTATATGGTTTCTCGGTCAGAAAAAGACAAATATCTGTTTCAGCATTTTTGAATATTTAACTCCTGTAAGGATGAAATCGTGGGTGAAATTTTTTTTTAAACAAATACTTGGCAAAGAACTTCTAAAGAATTTCTAAAGTTACATTTATGAAAACTGGTATTTGACTTCCCGGTTACAAATAAATCGGCTCCTAAGGGGGTGAAACAGGAAGTAATATGCTTTATGAAACACATAATTGTTAACGCATTTTAAAAGCTAAATCTATGAAAATTGTTTTCTCTGTTGGAACTAAAAAAATACTGTGTCACACTTTTTGGAAATTCAACGCCTATGGGGGCGAAATAGTGGATGAAATTCTATGTAAAAATATTTAATTATGCCAGTTTTAATGTATGAAAATTGTTATTTAGTTTCGCGATTCGAAATAAAAGAAATACGTGTTTCACTCTTTTTGGAAATTCAGCACCTAAGGAGGTAAAATGGGGCCACACTGATTCACTGATTCGTCATCGTACTCGAAACAACTAAGGATAGACACTCGAAATGTGGGTAGGGTGTGGATCCTATACTGTAGGAATCTTTCAAGAAAGAATTTCTCGAAATTCCACTCGCTAATAGACTGAAATATGGGATGAACGCTTTTTCAAAATATGTCGCTATTAATGCAATTTTGAAAATATAACTGCGAAAATTGCTATTTGGTTTCTCAGCCACAATTAAAAAAATACATGTTTCAGCATTTTTGAAAATTCAACCATTAAATAGTGGTGGAAGTTTCTTTGGAAGTTATTCATATTTAAGAATTACTAAAGAATGTTTATAGCTGCATCTACGAAAGTTGATATTTGACTTCTTGGTTGGAAAGAAAAACATATGTGATCTGTGATTTTTTGAAGTTCAGTCCCCTAAGGAAGTGAAACACGGGAAGATAAGTTTTATGAAATTATTTCATTTCTAACCAAAATCTATGAAAATTTGTATTTGGCTTCTTTGTTAGAAATTAAAAAATATGTATTTCACTGTCTTGGAAATTCAGCCCCCTAAGGGCGAAGTAGGGGGTTAAAATTATTAACAAAATATTTCATTTTATTATTAAATTTTAAATGAAAATTGGTATTTCACTTCTCGGGTAGAAACAGATATGTGTTAGGGGGTTAAATTTCCTAGGGAAATGTCACCACATGAACGCAAAGGGCGTGATTAACAAATACCTTGGATTCCAGTTACCAGGACTGCTTTTTGCTTAGAAGTACATTCAGAAAAGACCATGTTTCTTTGGCCTCAATTAGCGTGAAAAGTTTAGAAGGTGTTGCAATTTTTGAGCAACATAAAAATTTGATTAAAGCAAACAAAAAGAAATGTGCAAGCCATAGAGACTACGCGAGTGAAGCAGATGGCGTTGAGCTAGTATGTAACACATTTGCAATTATAGTTCATGATACAAGCACATGGTGTTACGCAGATTAAAATCTTTTAAATCCGAACTTTGAGCGGACTTCCTTAGTTTCGTAACAGAGAAAAAAATTTTTCGCACACATACTTTGAATCGAACACTGAACTAACTTTACCGACTTGTCCGTGCAGTCGAGGATATGGCTCTTGGGGTAACATTTTACAAGATTTTTGTAAATTCCTGGATTGGACTAACCGGTGATTGAGCCATATGCTACACTGTTCTTCTATCATGTCAAGTGGGAATGATGATGAGGTACATCAGCAGCCACAAGTGAGAACGATCTGACAAAAAATGTTCAAAAGTGTGTGAAATCTTATGGGACTTAACTGCTAAGGTCAAACACACACACTCATGCCCGAGGGAGGACTCGAACCTCCGCCGGGACCAGCCGCACAGTCCATGACTGCAGCGCCTTAGACCGCTCGGCTAATCCCACGAGGCAACGATCTGACAAATAAATCGAAGTCATCAACGTGCAAAGACTTGAAATCTCTTTGAGAACTCAGGACAAAATTTTTCAATTACGGAAACGAATGCAGTCATGCCTGATCGGGAAAATGAACTTCAGGTTGATTATCCCAAAGGATTTACTTTTGTGTTATACCGTCAAACGTATCCGCAATATCTGTTAGCATATCAGTCTTCCCTTGCATTAAAATACTTGATGAAATCCAAGTAATTGGTGATGTAGGCCAAAAGGATTGTATCACTGCTCTATTTTCGGCTTAACTCAGTTTTTTTTCCCTAATCACATCGTCTTTGAGCATGGTGTTGCAACGATGTTCCAGTGACTGTTTTTCCATTTGATAACAGTGGGAGTCCAGAGCGGGCTTCAGTGTATTGTCCCAGAGGCCAAAGGCAGAACTTGTTACGACTGCTTTCGCTGAGTTACGATGGACTGTGGCACTGACAACTGCTCTCAGCCAAGGAGAAGTGCGTTTTGCAGGGGTCCTCACATTGTTCCCTGGGAACCTTCCTGTAAGATCAGTATCACTTGGGCCCTTGAAAACATTTCGTCGATCTAGCCAAAATGAGGCAGCACTGCAGCTGTCGCTGGGACAGCAGTTGCGATTTTTTTCTGAAGAAAAAAAAACCGTAGGCACACAAGCAGCACTATTCCCAGAGTGCGCAAAATAAGTGTCTTGATGGGGCTATTACATCTGAAAATGTAACTGTTGACGCCTGTTCGATGATTCAAGATGTGTTAGTATTGGAAGGACAACTTTTTCGCGTCTTATGGAGCGCGGCTGCACAGTACACGAGGTAATACGCGCTTGGCGCTGGAGTGTACTACCATTTTCGATTGTTGGTTTTTAGCTTTTTGGCGTGTGTTCCACGTAGAGTATCTCGCGGGGTTGCTTTAAGTGTGAGGAAGTTGGGACTCTCTCTGGTGGTGTATAGGAGGGTAGTAGAATTAGGTCGGGTGCCGTGAAGCAGATAAGTCGATTCGGTCTTGCGCCGTAGAGGAGGGCAGTCGATTTGACCTCGGGCCGTAGGGGTGGGGGTGGGGGGCAAGGGTGGATCCAAACGAGAGGAGGAGGTGGAGGTCCACCTCTCAACCCAACGCAGAGGTGTGCTGGCCACTGCGTTAAAGATTTCTACTTGTGCATGGTGAGCAATTCGCAGCACCAGCACTTGCAACCTTCAGAGTGAACTTAACTTACTGCACCACACGTTCAAAGCAGCAGTCGTTGTTCGATTTGTGGTAGTCCCATTCCACGGATCATAATCACTGTCAATCCTGTTCGTTTCAATCAGGTCGCGTTATCCAATTTTAAAGTCAAAATTATCGTCAATATGCCACCTCTATTCATCTTTGTGAACTATACAGCTGTACACTTAATTTCATGAACACGACCATAAATACACTTCAAGTGTTATGTTGAACTAAGTCCCATGTCATTCACTTCTTTTGGAAATAAATCTGTCGTGATACTGAATTCTATTTGCTATTAAGGTAGACAAGAACCCTTTATCACCTTTATTAATTTTATTTAACTGTGTGGGGAGTAATAGGAGTAGTCTTGAAATACGAGGTGCATTCAAGTTCTAAGGCCTCCGATTTTTTTTTCTAATTAACTACTCACCCGAAATCGATGAAACTGGCGTTACTTCTCGACGTAATCGCCCTGCAGACGTACACATTTTTCACAACGCTGACGCCTTGATTCCATGGCAGCGGCGACGGCTTCTTTAGGAGTCTGTGTTGACCACTGGAAAATCGCTGAGGCAATAGCGGCACAGCTGGTGAATGTGCGGCCACGGAGAGTGTCTTTCATTGATGGAAAAAGCCAAAAGTCACTAGGAGCCAGGTCAGGTGAGTAGGGAGCATGAGGAATCACTCCAAAGTTGTTATCACGAAGAAACTGTTGCGTAACGTTAGCTCGATGTGCGGGTACGTTGTCTTGGTGAAACAGCACACGCGCACCCCTTCCCGGACGTTTTTGTTGCAGTGCAGGAAGGAATTTGTTCTCCAAAACAATTTCGTAGGATGCACCTGTTACCGTAGTGCCCTTTCGAACGCAATGGGTAAGGATTACGCCCTCGCTGTCCCAGAACATGGACACCAACATTTTTTCAGCACTGGCGGTTACCCAAAATTTTTTTGGTGGCGGTGAATCTGTGTTCTTCCATTGAGCTGACTGGCGCTTTGTTTCTGGATTGAAAAATGGCATCCACGTCTCATCCATTGTCACAACCGACGAAAAGAAAGTCCCATTCCTGCTGTCGTTGCGCGTCAACATTGCTTGGCAACATGCCACACGGGCAGCCATGTGGTCGTCCGTCAGCATTCGTGGCAACCACCTGGATGACACTTTTCGCATTTTCAGGTCGTCATGCAGGATTGTGTGCACAGAACCCACAGAAATGCCAACTCTGGAGGCGATCTGTTCAACAGTCATTCGGCGATCCCCCAAAACAATTTTCTCCACTTTCTCGATCATGTCGTCAGACCGGCTTGTGCGAGCCCGAGGTTGTTTCGGTTTGTTGTCACACGATGTTCTGCCTTCATTAAACTGTCGCACCCACGAACGCACTTTCGACACATCCATGACTCCATCACCACATGTCTCCTTCAACTGTCGATGAATTTCAACTGGTTTCACACGACGCAAATTCAGAAAACGAATGATTGCACGCTGTTCAAGTAAGGAAAACGTCGCCATTTTAAGTATTTAAAACAGTTCTAATTCTCGCCACTGGCGGTAAAATTCCATCTGCCGTACGGTGCTGCCATCTCTGGGACGTATTGACAATGAACACGGCCTCATTTTAAAACAATGCGCATGTTTCTATCTCTTTCCAGTCCGGATAAAAAAAAATCGGAGGCCTTAGAATTTGAATGCACCTCGTAAAATGCATTCTGTCATCTTCACTTTCACTTCACAGGGCTCAGTATCTTCTCATTTGCGTGCAATTTCCATTGTGTATCAATTTTACAGTAGTGTAATTGAATGCTGTTTGCGTGTCTTAGAGTAATTCAGATGCAGAAATTCATCAGAGGTAGTCACATACCTGCCCACGAAGAAGATATTTTGTATTGTTCCAAAATTAACTGTTATGATAATAATACAAGCTTTGTATCCTGCCACATAAAATAAAAGGCAATTTTCCTATTCTGTTCTTTATGATTTCTTTTCGCTCTGCCTGATGATGGTTTTGCTAAATGCTGATTCACATTCTCACCAGTATCTGAAGTATGTCTATTACAATTACTACACACATCACAAATACTTATTAACACTTTATTCTCTTGTCACCCATCACTAATTACATTTATACTAATAATTTTTTACAAAATTTACACTGTAAATAAATCAATTTCTAAGCAGAGCGTGGACCTCCGACGGGCTTAGTCCATCAGTGCTTTTGTGAAATTTCCTCACGTGTCGTTGCTGCAGGGCAATAGAAGAGCTTCGCGTGGTAAATATAATTGCGATTGAATTAAACCGTCTTGATTTATATGTAGCCTTTCGTAACGTTTTCTAAGATTTTTTTTTGTTAAGTCAAAATTTCTATGGTTTATAGTCCATTAGAAGATTTTGTAAGTGGGCTGCTTCTGTGTTGGCAGCGCTTTGTAGCGCTTTGCATTGGATCTCTGACTGTGCTTTCTTTGTAAGAGACTCTGTGGCTGGTCAGACTCATTGTTGGAAGTTAATCGCCAGTACTGTTGGGCAGTTGGAAGTTAGTCACCAGCAGTGATGGAAGTACTGTTGGGTATTTAGAGGTGAACAGCCAGAAGTGATGGATATTAAAGAAGTTAGCATTGATGGAGCGTAGAGGTCTGGAGTGTTAGCGTAGGCTAACGATCTGTACATGTTTGACTTGGAGACTGAATATTGTTGTTGTTGTTGTCTTCGGTCCTGAGACTGGTTTGATGCAGCTCTCCATGCTACTCTATCCTGTGCAAGCTTCTTCATCTCCCAGTACTTACTGCAACCTACATCCTTCTGAATCTGCTTAGTGCATTCATCTCTTGGCCTCCCTCTATGATTTTTACCCTCCACGCTGCCCTCCACTTTGTGATCCCTTGATGCCTCAGAACATGTCCTACCAACCGGTCCCTTCTTCTTGTCAAGTTGTGCCACAAACTGATCTTCTCCCCAATTCTATTCAATACCTCCTCATTAGTTATGTGATCTACCCATCTATTCTTCAGCATTCTTCTTTAGCACCACATTTCGGAAGCTTCTATTCACTTCTTGTCCAAACTATTTATCGTCCATGTTTCACTTCCATACATGGCTATACTCCATATAAATACTTTCAGAAACAACTTCCTGACACTTAAATCAATCCTCGATGTTAACAAATTTCTCTTCTTCAGAAATTCTTTCCTTGCCATTGCCAGTCTACATTTTATATCCTCTCTACTTCGACCATCATCAGTTACTTTGCTCCCCAAATAACAAAACTCCTTTACTACTTTAAATGTCTCATTTCCTAATCTAATTCCCTCAGCATCACCCGACTCAATTCGACTACATTCCATTATCCTCGTTTTGCTTTTGTTGATGTTCATCTTATATCCTCCTTTCAAGACACTATCCATTCCGTTCAACTGCTCTTCCAAGTCCTTTGCTGTCTCTGACAGAATTACAATGTCATCGGCGAACCTCAACGTTTTTATTTCTTGTCCATGGACTTTAATACCTACTCCGAATTTTTCTTTTGTTTCCTTTACTGCTTGCTCAATATTCAGATTGAATAGCATCGGGGAGAGGCTACAACCCTATCTCACTCCCTTCCCAACCACTGCTTCCTTTTCATGCCCCTCAACTCTTATAACTGCCATCTGGTTTCTGTACAAATTGTAAATAGCCTTTCGCTCCCTGTATTTTACCCATGCCACCTTGAGAATTTGAAACAGAGTATTCCAGTCAACATTGTCAAAAGCTTTCTCTAAGTCTACAAATGCTAGAAATGTAGGTTTGCCTTTCCTTAATCTATCTTCTAAGATAAGTCGTAGGGTCAGTATTGCCTCACGTGTTCCAACATTTCTGCGGAATCCAAACTGATCTTCCCCGAGGTCGGCTTCTACCAGTTTTTCTATTCGTCTGTAAAGAATTCGCGTTAGTATTTTGCAGCTGTGACTTATTAAACTGATAGTTCGGACTGAATATTATTCATGATTATATACCTTTGCACTAGATGGCAATGACGATTTATATTCGTGTCTGAACTGGAAGTCACATTATTAAGGTACAAAATACATTATTTGGGTTGCAACAAAATCTTTCCTTTGCTAACGACATGCCTATTAGTAGTTAGTGGCTTTAGTATTTAGAATCATTTATTTAGCTAGCAGTACTGACGTTCGCTGTATTGCAGTAGGTCGCGTTTTGAAGATTTTTGTGAGGTAGCTGCTTAATGAAATATATAGGTTATTGCTAAGATTTATTATTATAAGTCAGGACCATTCTTTTTAATTAATGTTTTGAAGTCACGTTGTAATTTTTTGAGCAGTCAGATTGCGTTGCGCTAGAATATTGTGAGTCAGTGTTGACATAATAAGAAAAAGTGAAGAGAAAGTACACTCAGTACGTTCAGTTTTGCTCAGCTGTTGCAGAATCAAACAACGTAGAAGTTTTATCTTCTCAGTCATCCTGCAGTTTAAGTACAGACACACTCATTTAAATAAAGAAGCGCCAATTTCACAAGTATTACGTGAATGTATCACCTTACTAAATCTTAAAAGATAGAACACTGATGTTACGACGTCGGGATCCAACTGTTCGTCTCACTTTGCATCGACGTATACGCTGTTACTGCCAACTGTCTAAAACTTCCCACAGTGCCCACGCACATAAACGCAGAGAGCAAATCAACAGTTACAGTTAGTGATACAAACAGCTGGCCAGATTCTGCAGAAACACGTGTAATGAACCGCCTAAAGGCTGCAGCTGTCACGCAGACAGTAGCCGAATGATTGCCGAGAGGCAGGCACCGTGTGAGTTTCTGAACAGACAGGATGTTCCTCAGAATGAATTATTATGAATGACAGAACTGAAATTTAAGTGTCGGAAACAAGATGAATAATTGCCATTTCATCTTCCAGGAATATCTGGAACTTTGTGCAGTAAATGTAGTCGATCACTGCACTTCACTAGCAAACGTGCGTTACATCTTTTTTTGAACGCCGTGTGTAAGTTTATTTGCCACATCTAAATAACTATTACAAGACACGGTGTATCTGAACTCGTTGAAGGATATGGAGGACTAACTTTTGTAAGTTAAATAAAATACTGCTGTGCAGTTGAGAATTGCCAGACCAGTGAATTTTTAGGCAAACATCAGCTGACGCCACCTTCAACGTGTGGGCACTGTTCGAACGTTCTCTGAGTGCCTACTTCCTTCTCAGAAGGAAAGATGGAGGAGGGGGAGGAGGGGAAGTCGTGAATACAAAGTTTACATACTTCCATCGATGCTGTCATATGTGTGTGATGTCCTTAGGTTAGTTAGGTTTAAGTAGTTATATGTTCTAGGGGACTGATGACCACAGCAGTTAAGTCCCATAATGCTCAGAGCCATTTGAACCATTTTGTCATATGTGAGATGGCGTCTTACCACAGCCATGGATAGCATCACAGTGGACTTGCTGAAGAGGGCTTGGCACAGCAGAAACTGCAGCCTGGGTGTTTGTCATATTACACACAGAGCTCCAATCGCGTGCGTCGATGATATGGACGATAAACCACAGACGTGCCTCTTTTGAACGATGTAAGGTCACGAGCCAATTCTCATTGCTGGTCAAAAATTACGTTTAACATTGTGAAATTGTACCATAATTAGTAGATCTAAACATCCTGTTTACTTCTATACTTGATACCTTTCGTAGTTGAAGTTTTATTTAGTAATTACGAAGTTCATACTACAAATCACTTTTTCTGAGTAATCATCACTGGCTCCTGGCATCGAAATTACCTCACTAGTACCTCCGCTATTGCAAAAACATCAGATACTGCTGTTACCTTCGGTTTCTCTTTTGCTTGGTCCCGCAAAACTGTTATTAATAGCTGTGACCAAACCAGCGACGCATGGGGTAAATTAGGCCAAAGTTTTCCAATCTGCGGCCTTTAATTTCGTGAGAGGAGTCGTTTACCGAACAAGGCGCTCTTCCTTTATTTTGTGGGCCCTCCGGAGATGGCCGAAGAATGGCGGCGAGACCACAATAGGGACTTAATTAAAGTGCGGAAAGGGGGGGAGGGGGCAGGGGGTGCGGGTGTCGAGATGCGCCGACACTCATTTGTTACCACAGAGCGCGTTCACAGGAGTGGCGGCGTCATTAGCGTAGCCCGAAACTTGCACTGCGGTTTATTGCGCGGGTCTCCGACTAAAGAAACCGACGTTTGTTGTAAACATTTATTATTAGAACCTTTCTTCTCCTTAACACGTTGAGCAGGAACGTGTTTGAGCACGTTTCACTTTATTTATTACCCAACTCACTCGTAATAACGCTTGTAAGTAGGCTGTTTAGGTTTTTTTTGTTGGTAACGCCACCTCTGTATGAAAATCACTGGCTGTGCTGTGTGCAGCCTGTGGCTGCTTGGCATTGTTGTAATACTCGCCATTGTAGTGTTAGGCAGCTGGCTGTGAACAGCGCGTAGCGTTGGGCAGTTGGAGGTGAGCCGCCAGCAGTGGTGGATGTGGGGAGAGAGATGGCGGAGTTTTGAAATTTGTCATGAACTGCTTTATATATGATGATATCAAGCTGGCAGTAGTGGCGCTCGCTGTATTGCAGTAGCTTGAGCAGCGAAGATTTTTGTGAGGTAAGTGATTTGTGAAAGGTATAGTTTAATGTTAGTCAGGGCCATTCTTTTATAGGGAATTTTGAAAGTCAGATTGCGTTGCGCTAAAAAATATTGTGTGTCAGTTTAAGCACAGTCGTATGTATAAATTGTAAAAAGGGGAAGTTACATATGTCGACCCTTAGCCGAGGATACCTCACTGGAATCTTCTGATTTTTTCTTGTAGTTTGTGTAATTAGTGTAGCTTTTGTTTATTGCCAGCGCGTAATTATAGAGAGAATTTCCACTGTAGTTGTAGTTTTTCATTGTTGTACAGTAAAACAGTTGTGGCATGCATGTAGATTTGCACCAAGTATTTCGCAGCTGCAATTAACTAGATATTATTTTCAGTGTTATGTTAATGTGTTCTCTTATTTTTGCTCTTCAAATTGTGTTTTTCTGTGTTGTCGTGTGAAACACTGTGACAATAATGGCGTGAGAAAAACGTAACACTAGGCTCCAAAGTAAATTGAGAAATGACAGCGAAGACGAAAGCAGTGTGTTAGCGCCACCGTGTAATGAATTAACTAATATTCAAAGTAGTAATTTGGTAACTGTGCATAGGGAAATGGAGCGGGCGGCAAACAATGGCGTAGACAGTGAAACAAATAGTGAGCAGGGAAGCATTATCGATCGATCGGTCGGCGACAGCTCGCCTCAGGAATCCGAAATGACAGGAAACAATCTCGGAAATGCTGTGGATTCAGGATTTGGGTCCTCACCGTTTTCTCAAATAAGTCAAGACACATTTTCTGCTTGTCAAAATGTGAATGTTGCCGGTGCAACTTCACTGCCGAAAAGCACTGAGGAACGTGTTTTAGACACCAGTGCATTGTTATTACAATTAATGCAACAAATGGGACAAAAGCTTGAAAAATTAGACACAATTGAACAAAATCAGAAACAAATGGAACAAAATCAGAGTCAAACACAGCAACAGTTAGACGCAATGGAACAAAAGCTTCAAAAGTTAGACTCAGTGGAAAATAAGCTTGAACAAACACGTGAAGATTTAACTACCGAGTTACATAATATTGAATCGAAATGTCAAAAAGTCTGTAATGATGTAAAAACACAAATTTGCGAGCATTTTCAACCTATTTTTTCGCGGCATGAAAATGCATTACAGAATCACGAAGCAGCCATAAAAGAACTGCAAACCATTGTTCATGAAAATCATGAGACCTTGCAAGCTAAATTTGACTCAGTTGCATCTACCGATTCGGTTACGCAACTTGCAAAAACTCAGGAAAACTTAAAGGACACAGTAGATACTCTGAAACTTGATTCAGAAAAACACAGTGAGGAAATGTGTTCACTATCAGAGAAAGTAGCCGAACTTTCGGATCAGTTCACTAACTTATCTACGAAGGTAGATGATAATCTGAATGACACAAAACCGGTAGTCTTTAATGACACAGAAGAGTGCGAACAAATTAGGAAACTGAAACAAAATCTGAATCAACACCAAAGAGAAATCCGGGAAGTACAAGATCAGCTGACACAGGTAATACAAGAATTACGTATTTCAGAGGACACTCGCGCTCCAACATGGGAAGAGGGAAATAGAAATACGGAACAACCACGAAATAATAACACAGAGCACTTCGGAAATTATGAAAGAAATTGGCAATGTGCACCGAATTTTGAGATGGAACCGCCGACACGACGTAACAATGACCGATATGCGACTCGCCGACACGATGATTTTGACTATAAGCTGTTCATTACTACACGTAAATTCAAAACGTTTAAGAATTCTGCCAACGACATTCATCCACAAGCGTGGCTTCATCAATTCTCTCATTGTTTTCCTCCCAACTGGTCGTTAGAACACAGATTAGAATTTATGTGTGGCTATTTAGAGAATGAACCAGCTGTAAGAATGCGTTCGGTCATTCACGATTGTCATAGTGAAGGAGAATTTTACCATGCCTTCCTCTCAGCATATTCGTCTCAAGCCACACAAGACCGAGTAAAACACGGCATCATAATGATGAAACATTTCGAACAATCTGAATTCTCCAGTCTTGTGAAATATTTTGAAGACATGTTGCACAAGAATCAGTACCTGTCAAACCCATACAGCCCCTCAGAACTCATCCGCATTTGCTTAATCAAACTGCCTGAACATTTACGACATATTATTTTCGCAGGACGTTGCAAAGACGACATTGAAGCATTTCAAGGACTCTTACAAGAACTGGAAATTGACACTGACAATCGCGGAACGCACGAGCACAACAATTACAGATCACATCCGTCGCAATTCCGCGATGAAAGAAATAATAACTGGACGCGACAAGGCTATTCTCACAACACAAATCGTGACCGAAACAGACACCACCCGTTCAAATGGTTCAAATGGCTCTGAGCACTATGGGACTCAACTGCTGAGGTCATTAGTCCCCTAGAACTTAGAACTAGTTAAACCTAACTAACCTAAGGAGATCACAAACATCCATGCCCGAGGCAGGATTCGAACCTGCGACCGTAGCGGTCTTGCGGTTCCAGACTGCAGCGCCTTTAACCGCACGGCCACTTCGGCTGGCGACACCACCCGTATAACAACCGTTGGCAGAGTAGTAATAATTACAGGGAAAGATCACCTCTCTGCGGTAATGACTATCACAGAGACAATCAGAGAAACAGACAATATGGGAACCAAAACAATTATTATTACGAGGGACAGAATAACTTTAGACGCAACGGTCCAGCGCACAGTTACGATTCAGGGAGAAATTCTCCACCACTTAACCGACAAGAAAGAAACCACAGAAACTACCGACATGACGACAGACGATGTGATCGTAACGACAGACCTGAATTGCATCAGAACTGGCGGGATTTAAACAGGGCAGGGCCCTCTCGTCACGGTGAATTTGTAGAAGTTAGGTCTCCAAATCCCAATAACGACGCGCGCCAACAAAGAGACAATAGGCAATGACTCACACCGCTGGCAGCCACAAAACGTTCTTATGACACTAACGACACAGCTGCCGTAGCTAGTAATTACGTAAAAATGGAAGACATTAGGGACATCTTACTCCAAGAACACGACGTAAAACATAAAACACAGCATATCCTGTGATTCACATTACAGTAAATGACGTAAAATTTACGGCAGTACTTGACTCTGGCAGTCCCATTTCAGTAATTAGTGAAACAGCTTTTAGCAAATGCAACAAATCGAACGATTGCCCCACACTTCCGTTACGTAAGATTAAATTACAAGGTGCAATCTTTGGAAAAAGTGTAGATGTACGCCAACAAACCAACTTAGAATTCTTTTGCCAAAGCCACAGCTTCTCTATGAACTTTCTCATTGTTCCATTATTGTCGACGGAAATTATATTGGGAGTAGACTTTTTGAATGAATACAAAGCAATCTTAAGCTTCCACGATGCTGAAATAAGCTTAGAAAAAGAAGGTAAGCCAGTAGCTTTGAAATTTGAAGATTGGCTCTCAGACCATGACGAGGAAATTAATCGGCTTTACCTTCTGTTAGACAACAGTTCGGAATTTTCTACAGAACTAGACACTAACAATCACTCTGCAAGTACTGACAGGGATGATATCGACGGCATATTTGAAATTAATGAGTTAATTCAGAATAAAATTCGAACAATTGAGAATTGTAATGACACTGATAGGCAGGACCTTTTTGAGATTTTACAAGCACATTCCACAGTTTTTACTCACAAAACAGGAACAATCAAGGGATTTCAATACCAATTTCGTGTTCGTGAGCATACTAAATTTTGTGTTAGACCATATGTAATTCCAGCACATTATAGGGACCGTGTTAGAACAGAAATACAATCTATGCTTGACGGGGGCATTATTGAGCCTGCAGTAAGCTCATACAACAATCCATTACATGTTGTTGAGAAGAAAAATGGATCGATCAGGCTTGTCTTAGATTCGAGACAAATCAGTACGATCATTATTCCTGAAACAGACAGGCCGCAAACGTTGGAAGAACTTCTTCAAAATTTTAATGGTGTAAAAGTGTTGTCTTCCATTGATCTCAGATCCAGCTTTTATCAGATCGAACTTCATCCAGAATGTAGAAAATACACAGCTTTCCTTTGTTTCGGCGTTTGTTATCAGTTTCGGAAACTTCCTTTTGGTTTGAACATTTCTTCAGCAGCATTCATTCGCAGGCTAAATTCCATATTACCTGAGTTCTTAAAACGTCACATCACCTTATATGTGGACGATATTCTAATAGCAGAAGCTTCATGGGAACAACATAATCGCATCCTCAACAGTTTGTTACGTATTTTTGCAGAATCTGGAATTACAGTTAACTTGGAAAAGTCTGAATTCGGTAGGTCAAAGGTGAGGTTTTTAGGACATATTATTTCTTCTGAAGGCATTCAGCCGGATCCTGAAAAGTTAGAAGCAATCAGAGCCATTCCAGTTCCATCCACAAAAAGACAAGTCCGCAGTTTTCTAGGTCTCGTAAATTTTTACCGTCGTTTTCTGAATATGCAAATCCTTGTTACAATAAAACTTTGTTCTCTCACTGGAAAAAATACTATTTGGAACTGGGACGAACAAGCACAGTTGGAATTCAATTCTTTGAAAGAATCACTACTTAACGCGCCAATTCTAGCTCATCCAGATCTGTCACAAGATTTCTGCCTTAGCACGGATTCTTCTAAAGTCGGTCTTGGTGCCCATTTATTTCAAGAAGCCACAGAAAATGACACTACTGTTCAGAAAACCATTGCTTTTGCTAGCCGAGTGCTAACAAAATCTGAAAAAAATTATTCCGTTACTGAATTAGAAGCTTTAGCTATCGTTTGGGCATTTAACAAATTCCGTTTCTTTCTTTCTGGTAAGCACGTAAAAGTATACAGTGATCATCGTGCATTACAATTTCTTATGTCTTCAAAATTAAATCATGACAGGTTAAAACGTTGGGCATTGTTTCTGCAAGAATTCCACTTCACAATAGTCTACATTCCCGGCAAGGAGAACATTGTTGCGGACGCACTGTCACGCGCACCGGCTGGGCTTGAGAAAAGTAACACAGAAGGCAACCTCGAGAAAAATTTCAATATTCTTTACATTCAGAAAGTCGCCTTTGAAAACTTCATCACCACATCTTTAAAGGACATTGCTCATGAACAAGATAAAGATCCGATTTGGAAAGACATCAACAGCAAATGGCATGAAAAGACACACACACAGATTCGGCATTATTATCTGGTTAGAAACAACATACTGTTCAAACGCTGCACTGTTGATGACAAGCTATGGGTACTTTGCATTCCTGACGATTTTGTTAATAAGCTCATTTGGTACATTCATTTCAGCTACGCACATTTTGGTCCACGAAAATGTTATCATATTCTTCGAACGACTTGTTATTTTAACAATATGGAAAAGAGAATTCGAAGAGTCTTGTCTATTTGTAAACTTTGTCAAAAGGCGAAACCATCTACTGTCTCACATCGTGCTCCGTTGTTTCCTATTATTCCTTCTAAATTAAAAGAATTTGCTGCAGTTGATCTATTGGGACCCCTTGTCAGAACATCGAATGGATTTTCGTACGTTCTAGTCGCTGTTGAACTTACTTCCAAATTTGTTTCTTTCACTCCGTTACGTAAAGCCACTGGACGATCTGTATCCAACGCCTTTGTTAAAAATTTCTTACGTGAAGTTGGCCACGTTGCTAAAGTCATTTCAGATAACGGACCGCAATTCAGATCTGCTGTTTGGTCTCGTATGCTTCGCAACCATAAAATCAAACCTGTTTTTATTTCATTGTACTCACCACATTGTAACCCCTCCGAACGGATTCTGAAAGAAATCAATAAGCTTTGCAGACTTTATTGTCACAGAAAGCATGAGCATTGGGACAGATATTTACACTTATTTCAAAACGTGCTGAATGAAACGCCTCATGACTCCACTGCTTTACCACCTACTCTTGTGCTGAAGAATGAAAAACCACCGAACAGAATCAGAGAGCTTGTACCTTTCCCGAATACACGTAAACTTCGACACAAAGACATAATTGATTTGGCTCTTAAAAATATAAAATCTGCAGCAGACAAAAGGAGAAAACTAAACGGAAAAGCAAATGCAAAGAAATTGTATATTGGTCAGAAAGTTCTCATTAAAGCTCATTCATTGTCACATAAGAAGAAACACTTGAGTCACAAATTCTTTCTAGTTTACAATGGACCTTACAGAATCCGACGTATACCACATGATAATTGCGTTGAAGTTGAAACTCTGCGTACTAGGAAGAGTAAAGGTTTACACCACATTTCACATGTAAAACCGTTTATTGTAAGATAATCTGCTTTTTTTTTTAATGCAACATTTTGGTTTACTTGCAAATACATTATGGATTCAAGGTGCTTTCTGAGAGATACCAGGTGACACAGTGGTTAGTTTATTTGACAGCTACACGACTATATCACGACGCTACTAATGTGTGACACAATTCACCTTGTTGCTTTTACGGTGTATCTGTTTTATATCTGCACAGTTTTTCTGAATTCTTCTGGAAAGTAAAACATGTTTTAGTAGTAACTTTTGTGGTATAGCAACAATGAGGCAGCCTTTTCCGTAGCACAACAATACGTTACAGCACAGTACTTTCTTCATCACAACAATAAGCGTAATAACTAAGATATCTATACGCAAAGCATTTCACTTTTGTGTATCATGAGGTAAGTACATTGACTTCTGCAGAACTTAGCTTTCGGAGGACGATAACTACGACACTTCCACAGAATTATCTTACAGCAAGACGCACATTTAGCGCTACAGGACAAACATTTGAGAGATTAATTTTGTACTTATGCCATTTATTTTTCAAGATTTTTGAATTACAAAGAAAGTTTTCCGTGATACATTTCATTCCATTGCTGTAATCTGTAACACCTGAGGGTATAATTACATTAATCCTCAGGGGGGTACACGCTTACTTTGTGTACCATGTGTTTGGCATGCACAAGGAGCCCTAGCTAATATGGTATTTGCTTACACAACTTTACACATCGGTACCATATTTCTCTAACACATAATTACACAGCTATCTGATTATTTGACAGAGATAAACATTTTTTTTACTACATCAGTGACACATGTTTACGCAATTACACAGTTGGGTAACTTCACACTTATGAAATTGTATTTTGTCTGTACTTTGTGAACTGTTCATATTTTTGCAGACCCATTGTGATGTTATGAGAGCTTTGAATGATATATTTGGTATGGGATCATAATATTTAAAGTACGTTTGAGGTAGATGACACTATTGAAATGAACAGAGAATTTTTTTATTTTTTGAAATTATTGGAGGAAGCTACGACGATTTTGAAAATTGACTGAGATGTTATGATGTTATTTTTACGATGACGATGTGTATTATGCTGTTGAGGTATGTTTATGATCAATAAGCTGATACTATAAAAGGAATGTGATTACGTGTTTATATGTATATGAATAATGGATAGAAGTTAGGGACTCTTGACCTGTGAAAAAGGATGTTGGAAACCAAGAATCGTACTTTAAGAGTTATGAAATGTGTGTAAATGCGTGAATGTATCACAATGACGGCGAAAATTTCTTGGACACTGTTATATTCATAGGATTTTGTTTCTACACATTTGCAACGTAAATTCTCGACCCCTGAAATTTTTATATGAGACTGTCACTGTAGCGGAAACTGCTGTCGTAAATATTTCCGTAAGAAAGTTAAGTGACCACCTGCACGTGCGTCGTGGGCACACAGCTGTGTCAGACACCTGGAGAACAAGCCATTAGGGTGTGCCTTTCCCGAGGCACAGGAAGAAAAAAAGAAGGGGAGGCCATTATCCTCGCTATTGACATTTCCTTGTTGAAAGCATACTGTGGAGCTCGTAATTTATGATATTTACTGAAATGCCTAATGAAATGACTAGAAATATTTTTACATCTGCACACCTGATTATGACAAGCGTCTTTCTACGAGAGTTGTGAGAATTTCTACTAACTTATGAAATGTCACATGACTATTGAATGATATTTTTATGCTTTGCCTTTCATAGTTGCTTATTTCATTTGATATCTAGTTTCCAGCTGTGTTGCAGCATGGGTTTCATAAAAAAAAATTCATTTTCTAATGTGAACACTTTCTGTCAACAGATCTATTAAATAATTATTTTATGACCCACATTCTTCGAAAAAGGAGCTCTTGGAATGGAAAGAACAATAAGAAGGGACTAATAACAGGAACTGCATACATAATTTTCTTTTCAACTACTTGGTAATTTTTTTTCATAGAGTAAGTTTTTTGTGATGCATCACTCTAGTGTTAAGATGTGACGTAAGTTTTAAACATGGCCATTTTTACTGTAATATTTTTTCTGCTTGAGCTATGTCATGTTTAGATATAAGTTGCTGCTGTTTGCCAGGCATAGTGTTATTGAATTTGACTTTGTATTATTCTGTTAAGCCAGTTTTACTAATGATTTATTTTTATTGTTTGCTGCACATTGCCTTAGATTAGTTGTAATATTACAATTGCTTTGCTAATTTCTTAATGCTGCTTGCTTCGCAAATCTGCGTTTTTTTTCATTGCTGTTTATATTAATTGTTTTATGTGATGCTGCATTGCCTCGTCCCTTGGTATATATATCTGAGCTCAGTAGATTTAAGTTAGCTTAAGAGGGGGTAGACTATATAAGAAACTAACTATGATGAATTGGAAGCAATGCATTAACAAGGTATATGAAAAAGATTTGGGCCAAATGAGTATTGTACAATGAGAAATAATTATTTTGAGAGAAATATGAATAGAATACAGGAAGGAGGTTTAGATAGGACCTTTTGGAAATAATGAAGAACGCAGGGAGATCTCCAAGAACAAAAAAGGTTTTGTTCGCAAAATACTGCAGTACCAAAAGTTACACTGAAAACGAACCCTATCCTTTCCTTTTCTGTTATTCCGCTATATGTTTGTGTACCCTTGTGTATTTGTTTTCTTCCTGTCTCTGTGTAGTTTCATAGAATTTTTTTTCTAATACTATTCACTATGATGAGGAATACTGTTATCCTCAAATATAATTGGTATTAATAATATGTTATTTAACTTGTAAATATGCTTAGATATTATTTATTCTGTTTTGTTTTAATGCTCATGTGTGAAGTTGATGTTTCAATAATTATTCTGATCTTTTATGTATGTACTCATGTCATAATTCCTGTAGCACTGATGTATATGTCTATTTCTATTCTTTTGTAAAGCCTGTTTTATTACAAATGTTATCTGTATTGTTATGTTCTTTAATGATGTTTTCTGTATTTTTGTTATTGTATTCTCATGTTATAAAATTGTAATTGACACCAGTTCATCAAATTAAGTAACTTGTAAGTTACATCTCACTGCACACGTTTCTGTTGGTCATAGTATATGGATAATGTGTGAGAAGTAGGGACTGTTAGTGTTTGCATGTGTGTTAATAATTCAGCAAGGGACTGGATAACAGCATTGCTGGTTCTAAGGACAATTAAAAAACTTTGTGAGTGCACAAGTGGTGGTTTATGGACTTGCTATTATCCGCAAGACTCTTCAATGGTGATTGTGCACCTGCACAGTCACAACAGATGGCTGCTGGCCATCTCTACAGGGACTACCGTGGGTCTGCATCTTTGATGATCCATCAATACCATAATTTCTACAAGAACTGCAGTGGGTCTGCGCCTCTGGTGGCCCACCAATACCTTAATCTCTACCAGGACTGCAGTCGGTCTGCTCTGTGATGACCTACCAAACGATATTCTTCAAAACGTCGACTGACTCTGCTGTGGGTTTACTCGGTTGTGGCCCATTACCTGTCAGCATGTCAAGAGTCAGCACTGTCTTTCCGTTGGAAGGACAACACTACTTCTTCAAGACTGCATGGAAATCCACTACGTGTGTGTGCATTGTCTTTTACTGCTCAGACTTTGAGAAAAACTCGGCAATTTTAGTGTGATCAGGACTGTCTTTAGGGACTGTGAGAAAATTTGAGCTTTTGACCAACATTGTATCAATAAGTGTGTGCATTTGATTTCTTTGTTATTGTAATTGTGAAAAAAAATTTTAACAAATATGTATTGGCCAGTGCCCAACAAAATTTGTAAAATTTTTTGTGGGTAGCATGGGGGCTATGTAAGTAGGCTGTTTAGGTTTTTTTATTGGTAACGCCACCTCTGTATGAAAATCACTGGCTGTGCTGTGTGCAGCCTGTGGCTGCTTTGCATTGTTGTAATACTCGCCATTGTAGTGTTAGGCAGCTGGCTGTGAACAGCGCGTAGCGTTGGGCAGTTGGAGGTGAGCCGCCAGCAGTGGTGGATGTGGGGAGAGAGATGGCGGAGTTTTGAAATTTGTCATGAACTGCTTTATATATGATGATATCAAGCTGGCAGTAGTGGCGCTCGCTGTATTGCAGTAGCTTGAGCAGCGAAGATTTTTGTGAGGTAAGTGATTTGTGAAAGGTATAGTTTAATGTTAGTCAGGGCCATTCTTTTATAGGGAATTTTGAAAGTCAGATTGCGTTGCGCTAAAAAATATTGTGTGTCAGTTTAAGCACAGTCGTATGTATAAATTGTAAAAAGGGGAAGTCACATATGTAACTTCCCCTTTTTACAATTTATACATACGACTGTGCTTAAACTGACACACAATATTTTTTAGCGCAACGCAATCTGACTTTCAAAATTCCCTATAAAAGAATGGCCCTGACTAACATTAAACTATACCTTTCACAAATCACTTACCTCACAAAAATCTTCGCTGCTCAAGCTACTGCAATACAGCGAGCGCCACTACTGCCAGCTTGATATCATCATATATAAAGCAGTTCATGACAAATTTCAAAACTCCGCCATCTCTCTCCCCACATCCACCACTGCTGGCGGCTCACCTCCAACTGCCCAACGCTACGCGCTGTTCACAGCCAGCTGCCTAACACTACAATGGCGAGTATTACAACAATGCAAAGCAGCCACAGGCTGCACACAGCACAGCCAGTGATTTTCATACAGAGGTGGCGTTACCAATAAAAAAACCTAAACAGCCTACTTACACGCTCGTCTCCTGCATGAATATAGGCTTGGATAGGTACGCGTCTGAAGCTTATTGCGTTTCCTTTCAACTTACTACTGCGACTGTTTATTATTTTTGACACGACCTCAGAAGTAAGTTACTCATTATTATGGAGGGTCAAGTATACTACTGGCCATTAAAATTGCTACACCACGAAGATGACGTGCTACAGACGCCAAATTTAACCGACAGGAAGAAGATGCTGTGATATGCAAACGATTAGCTTTTCAGAGCATTCACACAAGGTTAGTGCCAGTGGCGACACCTACAACGTGCTGACATTAGAAAAGTTTCCAACCGATTTCTCATACACAAACAGCAGTTGACGGGCGTTGCCTGGCGAAACGTTGTTGTGATGCCTCGTGTAAGGACGAAAAATGCGTACCATCACGTTTCCGACTTTGCTAAAGGTCGGATTGTAGCCTATCGCGATTGCCTTTTATCGTATCGCGACATTGCTGCTCGCGTTGGTCGAGATCCAATGACTGTTAGCAGAATATGGAATCGGTGGGTACAGGAGGGCCAGCCGGAGTGGCCCTACGGTTCTAGGCGCTACAGTCTGGAACCGAGCGATCGCTACGGTCGCAGGTTCGAATCCTGCCTCGGGCATGGGTGTGTGTGATGTTCTTACGTTGGTTAGGATAAATTAGTTCTAAGTTCTAGGCGACTGATGACCTCAGAAGTTAAGTCGCATAGTGCTCAGAGCCATTTGAACCATTTGGTACAGGAGGATAATACGGAACGCCGTGCTGGATCCCAACGGCCTTGTATCACGAGCAGTCGATATGACAGGCATCTTATCCCGATGGCTGTAACGGATCGTGCACCCACGTCTCGATCCCTGAGTCAACAGATGGGGACGTTTGCAAGACAGCAACCATCTGCACGAACAGTTCGACGACATGGACTATCAGCTTGGAGACCATGGTTGCGGTTATCCTTGACGCTGCATCACAGACAGGAGGGCCTGTGATGGTGTACTCAACGACGAACCTGGGTGCACGAATGGCAAAACGTCATTTTTTCGGATGAATCCAGGTTCTGTTTACAGCATCATGATGGTCGCATCCGTGTTTGCCGACATCGCGGTGACGGTAAGGGGTGCACGTCTCGGTCACCTCTTGTTCGCATTGACGGCACTTTGAACAGTGGGCGTTACATTTCAGATGTGTTACGACCCGTGGCTCTACCCTTCATTCGATCCCTGCGAAACCCTACATTTCAGCACGATAATGCAAGACCACATGTTGCAGGTACTGTACGGGCCTTTCTGGATACAGAAAATGTTCGACTGCTGCCCTGGCCAGCGCATTCTCCAGATCTCTCACCAATTCAAAACGTCTGGTCAATGGTGGCCGAGCAACTGGCTCGCCGCAATACGCCAGTCACTACTCTTGATGAACTGTAGTATCGTGTTGAAGCTCCATGGGCAGCTGTACCTGTACACGCCATCCAAGCGCTGTGTGACTCAATGACCAGGCGTATCAAGGCCGTTATTACGGCCAGAGGTGGTTGTTTTGGGTACTGATTTCTCAGGATCTATGCACCCAAATTGAGTGAAAATGCAGTCACATGTCAGTTCTAGTATAATATATTTGTCCAATGAATACCCGTTTATCATCTGCATTTCTTCTTGGTGTAGCAATTTTAATGGCCAGAAGTGTATGTTACACTGAATGCTACGTCACTCCACTACAAGTCAAGTCACCATAAACAACGGTCGGAACGTCCTACCAGTCGTTCCGTTCCTCAAAGATAGAAATACGCATGTCGGTCACGGAACTATTCGTGACCCACTGTATGGACGTCTACGTCGTTGGAAATTTCTCCCCCCCCCCCCCCCCCCCCCCTCCCTCTTCCCCCTGCTCATAGATTTTTTTTCAGCTTGCCGAAAAGATGGACATCGCATGGCTGCATGGTGGAAGATCAGGGCTGCATGGTAGATGCTTCCGAACCTCTTATCGAAAACGTTAACGCAAAGCTTGTGTTATGCATAGAGTTGCGCTCTACCAATACTACGGTTCGGTCGTTTTGGCACAAGACATAAGTTACGTAGTAAATGGAACGACTGCCGGTAGTGTTGGTGTTGTGGTGATGCTACTGCACCATAATCGATAAGCCGCGCTCTAAACACTCGTAGCGTGGCAGCTGTATGGGTTCGCAGTACGAACTATATCGAGGTCCGCCAGGGGCTGCAGCTGCCAACTAGAGATGGGTAGTTCGCGAACGAACGGGTGCAAAGGAAAGGTTCCCCAGATGAACGAAAGGACAGAGGAATGAGGTCCAAGGAACGATCGGTTCATAGTTCACTTCGGTCGCGGCGGTCTACTTATAGTTACCGGGAACGAGAAACGATAGGTTCATATTTCACTAGTCCACTTCGGTCGCGGCGGTCACTTCGGCGTTTCTCATTCCATCCTCGGTCGCGTGGTCGTCTCAGTCTCGGTCTCTCTCGGCCGCACCCGTCGTTCTTCGCATGACCACCTTTCTCAGTTCCACTGCCGACTGCTCCTAGTTAGTTCAGTATCCAGTTGTTCGCTTCGTTCACCGCGCTCGCCTATTTTACATGTGTTCGAAACTGTTTTTGCACTTGGTTCTGGCTATTCAGCGTCCACGACCGGTAATCAAAACGTATTTTATAGTTACGTAAATTACACAAAAATTACGTTGTATGTAATAGGTATGTCTTTTCAGGTAACAAAAGGGCATATCAGCTCACTTCATTATATCGATGAACAGCAGAAGACATACTTATAACAAGGCAAGTTTTTTTTGTTATTCATATATTTTTTTGTTTCATCGACCTGATTTAGCAGCTAACTTTCAATAATTTGTTTAATTATTAGGGTAAGAAAATTCATATAAAACGATTTTCGTGTATCTTTCATATACAAAACACCACATTTAGGAAGGCTCTAATTTTTTTTTTAAGGTTGGTTGTTTCCAATTTGCATTACCTGCTAGTCTGGTTTCTTTTTTTTTAAAAAAAAACTGGGTTGTGGGTCATTTTGGCTCAGTAGGAAAAGCGATGCCTGTCCATTTGAAAAGTCATAGATTGCCATAACATCGTATTTACTTATTATCTCAAAAACATTTGTTCGGAAGGAGCTTTCAAACCCAAAACTTTATTACTGCGAACTTAATTATTATTATTATTGCTGCATTAACTTTAATAATGCAACATAAAAACGTAATTTTTAATAAGCGTGTGACGCAAGTATGAGAAAACTACATTTTATTTCATGCTTCCATGAAGTCTCTACTTCGCCTACGAACTTAGAGACAACGTGAAGTATATATAGAGTGTAAACGATTATTGTTTACAACGTAGCATAGCTATGTAGTGGAAGTCGAAACGAAGAATTTTATACAAGACACTTATGGTCTTTTAAGTTTGGAAACAGCTACCAACAGGTTTACAAGACTACATGAGCTATAGCCCATGCGCGTCGCGTGAGATTTTCATGTTCTTTTCTCCAGCTCTCTACACATCGTCATTGATTGTTTCGCAATTGTTGCTTGCATTAGCTTGTTATTTCTTCACTGCCTAATTATTACATGTTCGTCTGTTTGCTGTATCTGCTCGTAACGGGCAACACATCGTCCGTAATTGGCGAGCAGTCTGTACTCGGGGCCGGTTTTCTATGCGCCACCCTATATTATTTCCCTGCGATCAGCCACACAAGGCTACGGTTGGCTAAACGAGAGGTTCTGCATTATCACAGAAATTACTTCTAAAAGTGTGTAAGAATTCTGTAATAAATAAAAACTCTATACTCCAGGGGGGAGGCAAGTGCCCCCTCTTGGTGCCCTCCATCCTTTAGTCACCTACACTACTAGTTTTCAGTTTTTCAGAAGAACCATATACCAAGCACAAATGAACGGTGAACGAGTAAAAATGAACGGTTCCCAAAAAAGAACGATCAGCAGTGAACTAGTTCCAAAGGATGAACGAGTTTGCCCATCTATACTGCCAACCCATGGGCATCACGTGTGTGGATAGCGGTTGGTCGATGCCTCGTTAAATACCGGAGCACTGACTACGATGGACAGTTATCTTCAGTGCCCCGAGCCGTGTACGGTCTCCAGTTACCACCGAGCCTACAAGCTGCAGTGTTCGTCCCTCGTATCCGAGACAGCCTCCGTAGGCATCGTAGCTCTGGATTCTACGTAGGAATCACTCAGGCGCACAGTGACAGAACTTTAATAGTTTAGAGGACTTGTAATAATTTCAAACGTCTAATTCTGCTGGTCATTTCACAAGAAGAAGCATCTTTTAAGCTGAGTATCTCTCCATATTTAATAAATACCGTTTTACTACTATTTATTTGGATTCTTTCTTATTGAAGCACTGGCAAGGAAAGAAAATAATCGGATATGTGAAAGAGACACTGGGAGTCGACGACTTCTTTTTGTTGTATATTTTGCACATAATTAGAACTGTAGATCAGTCGGGCCATGGAGTAATAAAAATTAGTTGATCACTTACCATCTACTATTTTATGCATCCAAAGCAATCATATATGATGCAAGTACAGTTTACATGCGCAATCATAAAACAGTCTGTACTACTATTGTTGTTTTCTGTACTCAATAGAACCTTCTTCGTCACGATCGAAGGCTGGAGTTTCCTGTTATTATTGAAAAATAAGAAAGTTGTTTATGAATAACACAAACATGTGTTTTATAAGATCTACGAAGTATTGAAGCGATGTTTGATATTTTATGTTTTATGTTTTGGTTCACTTTAACCATTTCTTTAGTAACTTATGTTTTCGAGCGCTATATGATAAATCTGTTTTGTTTTCTTTATTTTTGCTACAACGTCTCTCTGTTTCATGTCAGAACTGAACAATATTTACGAATAAAACCCTTATTCAATATTGACAATTTCAATTCTGCTATAAACACGGTTTATTTTTAAGTAACAGACGGGAGGATAAGAAAATCCTTCGTTGGCTATGTGGCCTTAGTTTCTAGACAGTTCAGCCCTTCCAGTTCCTAGGAGAATCTAACAAGACACTGATCGCATATGCAAACAGTCATATTGAAGAAAATGACTTACTGACACATAACCAACCCGGAATAAGAAAATATAGTTCTTGTGCAACACAGCTAGCTCTTTATTCCCATGAATTAATGACTGCTGTCGACAAGGGATCTCAGATTGATTACATATTTCTAGATTTCCAGAAGGCTTTTGATACCGTTGCTCACAAGCGACTATTAATCAAATTGCGTGCATATGGAGTATCATCTCAGTTGTGTGACTAGATTCGTGATTTCCTCTCAGAGAGGTCACAGTTCGTAATGATAGACAGTAAATCATCGAGTAGAACAGAAGTGATATCTGGCGTTCCGGAATCTAGTTTCATAGTCCCTCTGCTGTACCTGATACACATAAATGATCTAGGTGATAATCTGAGCAGCCCCCTTAGATTGTTTGCAGATCATGCTGTAATTTACCGTCTAGTATAATTATCAGACGATCAATTCCAATTACAAAATGATCTAGAGAGAATTTCTGTATGGTACGAAAAGTGGCAATTTGCACTAAACAAAGAAAAGTGCGAGGTCATCAACATGGGTACTAAAAGAAATCCTGTGGTGTCACCGCCAGACAGCACACTTGCTAGGTGGTAGCCTTTAAATCGGCCGCGGTCCGTTAGTATACGTCGGACCCGCGTGTCGCCACTGTCAGTGATTGCAGACCGAGCGCCACCACACGGCAGGTCTACAGAGACGTTCTAGCACTCGCCCCAGTTGTACAGCCGACTTTGCTAGCGAAGCTACACTGACCAATACGCTCTCATTTGCCGAGACGATAGTTAGCTTAGCCTTCAGCTACGTCATTTGCTACGACCTAGCAAGGCGCCATTACCAGTTTATATTCAGTGTAATAATGTCTAAACAAGAGCGATGTTCTCCAATTGTGGATTAAAGTTAAGTATTCCAAGAACTACGTTCTTTTCTTTATAGGATAATTACTTTACCTTGTTCCAGACCTCACGCCAATCTGCGTGAGCTTAACGCGTGGCTTTCGGCTACCTCCGAGTGGCTTGGCTGTCTCGCCACGCCACTACAAATCCGATGAATTTTGGGTATACGATAAATCGCACAAATCTGAGGGCTGTCAATTCGACTAAATACCTAGGAATTACAATTACGAGCAACTTAAATTGGAAAGACCACATAGATAATATTGTGTGAAAGGCGAAACAAAGACTGCACTTTGTTGGCAGAACATTTAGAAGATGCGACAAACCCACTAAAGAGATAGCCTACATTACACTTGTCCGTCCTCTGCTGGAATATTGCTGCGCGTTGTGGGATCCTTACTACGTAGGATTGACGGAAGATTTCGAAAAAGTGGGAAGAAGGTGAGAGTGTCACTGATATGATACGCTACTTGGGATGGCAGTCTCTGAAACAAAGGCGGTTTTCTTGGCGGCAAGACATATTTACGAATTTTCAATCACCAACTTTCTCTTCCGAATGCGAAAATATTTTGTTGACGCCCGCCTAAGTAAGGAGAAATGATCATCATAGTAAAATAAGGAAAATCAGAGCTCGAACGGAAAGAGTTAGGTGTTCTTTTTTTCCCACGCGCCATTAGAGAGTGGAATGGTAGAGAAGTAGTATGAAAATGGTTCGATGAGCCCTCTGCCAGGCACTTAAGTGTGAATTGATGAGTAACCATGTAGATGTAAATGTAGATGAAATGAGGTAACGCCAGATAGATATGCAACACACCTAACATACAAGAAATGCATATACGATGTTAAGTGACGAAAGCTACCAGGAAATCTACTGTACCGTGTCTAGGCTTCCTTACAACAGCCTATGGTAGCCTACAGTAGTTTTGCATCTCTAGTCGTGCTCGCCTTGGGGGCTGATGCACTGTCGCACAAGAGAACACTATCTGGGCTTCACTTTCGACACATCTTGTTCTTTATGGCGCTCTTCACCGTTATCAGTTCAAAAATGGCTCTGAGCACTATGGGACTCAACTGCTGAGGTCATTAGTCCCCTAGAACTTAGAACTAGTTAAACCTAACTAACCTAAGGACATCACAAACATCCATGCCCGAGGCAGGATTCGAACCTGCGACCGTAGCGGTCTTGCGGTTCCAGACTGCAGCGCCTTTAACCGCACGGCCACTTCGGCCGGCCCGTTATCAGTGTTCGACTGTACGAATCGCCTTTATTGGTTGTGCCCTTCACCAAAATCTTGTGTACAAACCTCCTTCAGAAAACGGATGGCGTAATTATGCATTTCTCCCACGGAGACGAGCAGGTGAGTCTCCACTCCATAGACCGCTCCCTTTGTTGCACGTGGTAAATGATGAACCCATGTGTCACCGCATGATGTGCATCATGAAATCACCTCCTTACAAGGATGTCCAGAGACGCCTTAAATCCTGCGCCTTTGTGTGCAGTTGACAGTGATCGCGCAACGCCGTGTGAGCACCATTTCCGATACTCGGATGATCGAATGAGCACCGCATGAGAAATGTCCGCGACTTTCGCCCGGCGACTGCTGCCAATCAGTTCCTTAATTGCCTGGTGTTTGTAGTCTGTGGTCGACATTGATGGGCTTCCCCCGTGACAGCATCACCCCCGTCTGTGCGCACTAGGTCACTCCGTTGGCACCATTTCACTATACTGAATGTGATGTTGCATATACTCTATATACAGCCGTAATTTCACAGCGCATCTTGGGTTGGCTGTTGTACATAACGGACGCGCGGCACCTGCAGATTTGCAGGTAATAATAACTTTCTTCAGAGCACTAAAAATATGGAAATAGCATGGTAAGAGATCGGAACTGTATGGAGGATGTGCAACGGCTCCGCAGCGAAGCTAATGCTACATTGTCGGAAGAACCTTGTCAGCACAGTAGGGTATTATCCTAGAACAGAAACTGATGCCCTCCGTCAACACTCCTGGCCTTTGGACTTGATGGCAAGCTTCGATTTTTAAGAAATGTCCTCATGTTGCCAAGGTTGTTTCGACTACGCAGCAAGCCTGCCTTCGCGTTTATGCATGTAATATGTATAGTGTACAGTGTTTGGCAACTGTAAGACATCAAATATCCATGTGTAGAAGAACATTAGGAATGAAGTAGGAAACAATAAATCGTGAGTGAAAAGAGCAGTTTACTACTCTTTAATAGTAGCAATTTAAAATTGAGAACTGTTTACGGTCTTGGCGAACAAATTTGTAAGAAAAACTGCATTGATACAATGACCACTGCGTATGCTTTAAAATGAAACAAAAGGCGTGTCGTCGAAATAAGATTTTTATTACAGTAGCAAAAGACGGCACATAATCTGTTTTACTTGTATATACATTAATATTCCGAACACTCGCTGTTTGCGAACACCCCAATTTCTAAATCTGAGCTGGCATTGTCTGCGGCGCTCTTTCGATGTTTGCGCCGAGGAAAGACGCAGTCGGCGCCAGGGCTTGTCAAAACGCTCACGTCCCCTCGCCTCGCCTCGGCTCGTCTTCTCCCCCCCCCCCCTCCCTCCTCCTCCGCAGGCAGAGTGTCGAGTTGTCCAAGTTGGCGGTCCGTGCGGACGCACAGACTTGAGCCACCGCCTCGGCCGCCGCACCGGTGACGTAATAGAGTTAGTGCCAGGAGGGACGGCGCAAACAAAGCAGCTCCGTCTTGGCGCTCTTAATCCCGGCACTTAATATAATTAGCTGTTTGCAAACTAAATTCCCGGCAACTCGCAAATACCCCGGCCGCCCACGCTGGGCAAGGGCTGAATTTCGCGGAAGGACGGCGCGGTGAGGGAGGCGGCCACACCCCCGCCATACTGGCCGCTGGCCCAGGTTTGCTCTTCCGGTGGAAGCTCCTGCTAGCCGCGTCCTTCAGCACCTGGCAGTCTGTTAACAATGAGCTTGGGGCAACGCTATGCCAGCTGACGTAAATACAGAAAGACGACCACAGTAGACGCTCATGGCCTAAAACTTCCCAGCACCTCGTGTTGAGGTACGAGGGCAAGGGAAACCAAAGACTGTCTCCTTCTTACCCAGTTTCCCATCTTATTTATGATTTATCAAATTTATTTTATTTTAACTGTACGGTCGTTGTCCCTCCTATCGGCACAGTCGTCAGTCAAGCTAAGGGAGGGAATTTCGTGTAAACTTTGTTCTGTTGTGACTGTTCTGCTGCCCTTTTTTGAGGCAGAGATTGGAGAACTGATCATAATTTGCATAAACGGGCGTTGAAAACCACCCAAAACCCACACTGAAGTTTGCTGGTGTACCAGAAAACGGTAGTTAGTCCGCCGTCCGGATTCGGATTAGATTTAGATCTGGTTCACCTTTCTGTCTCGCAGTTCTCAACTCCCGTTACTGGCTTCTAGGGGCTGTAAAGAAGACCCGGCAGACAAAGTTTCGATAAGGAACCAGTGTCCGGAAAAGTTCCATTTGGACACAAGTTTTAGAGTCGAATCACTTTCGGATTTCTTGCTTCATGGTGGCACGTACTCAAACTGAGCCGTCCACAGCCCATGTTGTAGTTACATCACGTACCATATTCGTACGACTACGACAGAGGCTGCGAGAAGCTGGTCCGAGGGTTAACTGTCGTGCTCCACAGACGCGCCGCGCTACCGTAGTTGCAGAGAACGTCTTTCGTCACATAGAAAGGAAACTCCAACGAGTACTCATTTTACACTGCTGGCCACCGTAAATGCAACACCAAGAAAGACAAGAGGTAGCACAACAAAATTTATTTTGTAGATAACATGTTGACCAAGTATCAAATGATTACGTTTACAGACGTCTGTGACATGTGGTTCCTGCCAGAATCAGTAGCCAGAGTAGCCGCCATTGTTGGAGATCACCGCTGCCACACGTCTTGGCATTGAGTCAAAGAGACGTTGGATGTGTTCCTGGGGTACAGCAGCCCAAGCAGCTTCCATACGTTGCCAAAGATCATCTGGTGTGGCAGCTGGGGATGTAATCTGGGTCACTCGTTGAGTAACCATGGACCACATGTTTTCTATCGGCGAAAGATCCGGAGAGCGAGCCGGCCAGGGAAGCAATTAAATCTGGTTATTGGCGAAGAACCTTTGGACAATGCGTGCCACGTGTGGTCGCGCATTATCCTGTTGAAATATGGCTGTGGCCGAGCCCTGAAGGTAAGGAAGGACAACTGGCTCCAGCACCTCGGATATGTAGCGCCGGCTATTTAAAGTACCGGCAATGCCTACTAGAGGCGTGCGAGAGTAATATCCAATACCGCCCCATACCATAATACCCGGTGCAAGACCAGTGTGGCGGTGCATAATGCAGCTGTCCAGCATCCTCTCTCCACGGTGTCTCCACACTCGAATCCGACCATCGTGGTGCTGCAGACAGAAGCGTGCCTCGTCAGTAAAGACAACGTCATTCCATTCTGCCGTCCACATCCGTCTGTCATCACACCATTGGCGACGGAGACGTCTGTGGTTCTGCGTCAATGGTAGACGAAGCAATGGACGTCTTGCGGACAGACCACTCTGCTGTAAACGGCGTCGAATGGTACGCGCAGACACTGGATGATGCGTTACAGACGCAATGTGCTGTGCTATGGTTCGGGATGTCACTGAGTGATCCGTCACTGCCATGCGCACAATTTGCCTATAGCACGTGCAGTGGTGCACCGAGGTGAATGCGATTGACCACGTCGGTCCGTCGTACCCTCCTGCATCCAACGGTCACATATCCGCATTACAGTTGTTTGGTTTCGTCCAACACGACTAGCGATTTCTCTGTATGATAATCCACAATCTCGGTAAGCCACTATCCTTCCTCTGTCGAACTCGGATACTTGATCAAAAGATGTTCGCTGTTGTCTACGAGGCATAATTGATCGTCTTGTGAAACAACCACAAGGTAAACACACGTGCCGAACGTACACTCGTCGAAATCGCCAAGCCTTAAATGGCGCTATGAGGTGGCGCCACAGGCGCGCGTGATGTGCGTCTGCGCTGAAATTCTAATCAGTTGCATATCTCATCGCTGCAAACTCATGGTGTAAATTTCACTTGATTCGGATGCTTCCCTCAGGGTGTTGCATTTACGGTGGCCAGCAGTGTACATTCAAACAGTGTATTTCTGGACACTGGTTCCTTACAAAAACTTTATCTACTAATGCCTTCCTATTACATCTAGGACTTGTAACATGAATTGCGGTACATCTTCAGTCATTGCATCGAACGATCAAATGTCCAAAGATCATAGACCACATCATGGGGAACTACGTCAGATTAAAACAGATAAAACCACGACGCACAGCAAAGGAATTATCCGAATGGGACGGAACTCAGCAGATGTGACGTACATCTGCAGACAAACAAATAATTACAATTTCAGAAGAACTGGAGTATTTATTCAAGAGAAACAGTTTCACAAATCGAGCAAGTCAAAAGTGCGTCCATCCACCTCTGGTCCCTACGCAAACAATTATTCTGCTTGGCATTGATTGATAGAGACATTGGTTAACCTGCTGAAGGATATCGTGCCAAATTTTGTCCAATTGGAGCGTTAGATCGTCAAAACCCCAAGCTGGTTGGAAGGCCCTGCCCGTAATGCTCGAAACGTTCTTAACTGTAGAGAGATCCGGTGACCTTGCTGGCCAATGCAGGATTTAGCAAGCACGAAGACTAACAGTAGGCACGCGCATCGTTTGCAGAAGGGCATTATCTTGCTGAAATGTAACCCCAAGATGGCTTATCATGAAGGGCAACAGAACGGGGCGTAGAATATTGTCGACGTACCGCAGCATTCTAAGGGTACCATGTATGACAACCAAAGACCTCCTGCTATGAAAGCCGGTGGCTGTGGCCCAGCGGTTGTAGGCGCTTCAGTCCGGAACTTCGCTGCTGCTACGGTCGCAGGTTCGAATCCTGCCTCGGGCATGGATGTGTGTGATGTCGTTAGGTTAGTTATGTTTAAGTAGTTCTAAGTCTAGGGGACTGATGACCTCAGATGTTAAGTCCCATAGTTCTTACAGCCATTTGAACCATGCTGCTATGAAATTAAATGGCACCCCAGAGCATCACTCTTGGTTGTTGAGCCATATGATAGGAGACAGTCAGGTTGTTGTCCCACCGCTGTCCAGTGCACCTCCAGGGACGTCTTCGGTCTGATGAGTCCCGCTTCGAACTGGAAGTGAGTCTCAGTGAAGACGTGTCCGGAGGGCCCCGGACAGCAGTAGGACAGCAACTTGGCTTTCGCCTGCCATACGGGCCGACAAGTAAAAGTGATGGTCTGGGGTCCACTTCATTCGACAGCAGGAGGTCTTTGGTTGTCATCCGTGGCACCCGTACAGCACGGCGGTACGTCGACATTATTATTCTACGTCCCGCTCATGATAAGCAGTCCTGGGCTTATATTACAGCAAGATAACGCGCTTCTGCACACGACGAGAGCTTCTACTGTTAGTCTTCGCGCTTGCTAAACCATACATTGGCCAGCGAACTCGCTGGACCTCTCCCGAATTGGGAATGTTACTAGTATTATGGGCAGGGGCTTCCAACCAGCTGGGCATTTTGGCGATGTAAGGCGCCAATTGGACAGAATTTGGCACGATATCCTTAGGAGGACATCCAACATCTTTATCAATCAGTGCCAAGCCGAATAACTGCTTGCGTAAGGGCGAGAGGTGGACGAATGTCTTATTGACTTGCTCAATTTGTGTTTATTTCTCTTGAATAAATAATTCAGTGTGTCTGAAATTGTAGTCACTCGTTTGTCTGTACGCATACATCGCATCTACTGATTTCCGTCACATTCGGATAATTCCTTCGTAGTGCCATTTTCCATTTTCTTTTCTATTTACTAGTTACGCCTCTGAGAGGTAGCCGGGCGTACACATTTGATGCTTGTGTGTGTGTGTGTGTGTGTGTGTGTGTGTGTGTGTGTGTGTGTGTGTGTGTGTGCAGTGCGTTTTGCCTATAATCCAGTCGTCTGGTGTCCGTGAAAGGATGCAGGTCAACAAATAAGCCAATTCTAAAATATCTTTCTCATAGTCTTTCCTAAGGTTTGTTTAATGAAAATGATTACGTAAATTGACTGTGGTAGGTGGTGGGCAAATGCAGCAAACCCAGTTGGTAGACCGTGCTAGTTCAATGAAATCTCGTTGTCCCACAGCTGGCAATTTCAATAGAGAGACGCCTAGCATCTTCGCAACCGTTGACGAACATTTTCTCTCTACGGAAAGTTGAAACACCCTCTATGTAAAGTGTGTCTCTCTTGAGAGTCGTCAGGCGCAATCTCTGGTGCTTCGGCAAATATTTCCACCTGGAGTCAGCCCAGATAGTGCTCATCACGTCTTTCATGTGGTGTTCAGTACCGACGGAAAGCGTCACTTTGTTCCCCATTACAAACAAAATAATTTAGGAATTTTACGTGACCATTCATAGAGTGGTGCGAAATTAGAGTACTGCGATGTTCGTTTTATCAATATGTATTAACTGCAGCAGTAAAGTAAGTAGAATAAGCAGTACACCAGCAGCTACTGAGCAGCGCTGCAGCATGGCGGCTGCAATCAGCGCAAGCCATGGCGCAGTACTGGTTCTTCTTAATAGATAATCACGATCATAATCATACCATCATCATCATTTTGGACAGTTTCCAGCCTCTGGCCGGGTCTGTATGGAACATAGGCCTCTCCATCGTATTCTGTCTTGCCACCATCTCTCCGTCTTCACCTTGGTCCAGTCTTCTCCTTTCTTCTGGACGCATTCCTCTGCTCCTTTCAGCCATCTGTCTCTCGGTCTTCCTCTTGGTCTCTCTCCTTCCAGTTTCATCTCGTGTATCCTCCTGGATATCCTCTTCTCCACCATTCTCTTAACGTGTCCATACTACCTCAGCCTTGATTTCTCTATCTCCTCCTGTACTGGTTCCACCTTCATTAACTCTCAGAACTTCTCATTTCTTAACCCGTCTATCTTTGTCACTCCAATACTGTTTCTCAAGGATTTCATTTTACTAGCTCGTACTTTGCTTTTCTCTCTTCCTTTCATAACCCAGATTTCTGATGGGTATGTCAGGATCGGGACATAGTATGACCGGTATATAATCTTTTTACTGATCCTTGCTCCACATCAGGCTTCTGACACTCTTCCGAAATGCTTCTGCTTTTCTCCCCCACGATTATCATACCAAGTGCTCAAAATGTTGACTTTGAGCACTGCTACACGCTTTAAAGTGGTTCTGGAGAAACAGTACTGCATGTAGAATTTCGTCTGGAGAGTTAACAGCGGCACATGCCAATGTTACAAGACCTTTCAGGCGTTCAGGAGTCGTTGGTGTTTCCTAATAGACATCTTGTTTTAATTGGAGCCACTAGTAGAAGTATAGAAGTGTTATCTTTAGTGAGTGTGCAGACTTTTTAGCGTCTCCTGAACTATCATTCCAGTGTTCTCCAAATGTTCTCTTAAGATGGTCTGTCGTCTCATGTAAGGAAAGGAATGGACCTCCGTCATGTTGGTAGCACATTGTTCCCCTTACGTCCAGTAGAATATCTTCCAATAGCTGCGGCAGCTGCATATCTTAGAAATCCGCTACAGTTGAATGTATTTAAATTCCCATAAATAGTACGTGGACCAATCGTGCTGTGTCAAAACGCACGGGTTACGTTCGCCCTTACTAGTGCTGAGCATCCTCCACGATAACTTAATAATAACACCTGGTAGTTACTGTAAATATACGTGTACGATGTATTAAGAAAAAAATATGTTGTAGATGAGACGCGAACGTCGACAAAAAACAGGTGGTGAGCGCTCGCGACTTCAGCGATGCAACAACTCGCCTTCTCTGGGTCCAGAGATATTGCCTGAGCGACGCGCAGTAGCCGGCCGCTGTCGTAGAGAACCGACAGCAGCAACGAATAATTAATTAACTGTGAAAAGTTGGCGTGGCGCTGCGTGTTTGTTCGTTTTAAATGGTTCCTATGGTATGACATAAAGAGTTAGTTAGTTCCCATGTAGACCTCTCACCGACTAATTGGATATATCGGTGTGCGTCTAGGTCTGATAGTAGAGCGACCCACTGCGTGGGGTAGCGAGGCACCGCAGCTGGCTTTTAAGGTTTGAGAGAGGGAAAGGATTTTTCATTGGTGGTACCAGTATTTTAATTTGGATACAGTTCGCGGAGTCTGCATGGCTATTTAGTCTGTCAGGTCCTGCTTGTATACGTGGCTGTGACGGTTGTTTCCTCCCAACGCTGAGAAACGAAATATACAGAGATTCTGTGGGATTTTCTGAATAGGCGCTGTTGATACACTAGTTCTGGCGAATTTAGGTGCACGAGCTATCAATTGATTGTCGTCTTGTGGACAGTTTCGGTCGTAAAATTTGCTGTGGTAAATCGGGCGTGAGCCTGGTTAGAGTGAGAAGTAGATTTGTAGGTGCTGAGTTTTTGGGAATCGGTGGAACCGATATCCTGTTCCTGTTGTGCGATTAGTAGTGGCGGCTCGCCCAGAGGTAATTGGGATGTTAGCCGTTTTATTGAAGTGGTCTGATAGTGTTTGGTGTGTGTGTGTGTATGTGTGTGTGTGTGTGTGTGTGTGTGTGTGTGTGTGTCGAGAATGGAAAGCCTCGAACACATGTTCGTAGTTGTTTAAATACCACTATCTTACAGCGGATCGAGAAATTGTTCGAATAAACACGAACTGTTACACTATATTGTGATAGTGTGCACCAGTAGTTGAATAGATAAGCGTCGAGAAAATAAAGGAACCATTTTACAAGCAGCACGCAGCTAAACAAAAACTTGACTAACCAAAGTGACGAGTGGCCGAATTCAAGTAGGGAACTTAGCGGATCGCGTATTGTCAACGCCTGAAGAGATTCAGAATTGTTTTAAATTGTCACTTAAGGTTAGATTTTAAGTGGCGGTAGCACTTAGGGTTTTTGTTTAATTTTTTTATTAGTGAATTTCCGTGTTGTGGGGTGTAGTCTTTGATGGCACTCGCTCACTTACGTGAATGAAATTGTATTGAAATACCTAGAGAAAAAAAATTGAAGTTTTCTTGGGTTAACATAAACCTTCCGTGTATTTAATTAGTATCTGGAATTTTACGAGAAAAGAAAAGGGTGAATTCCAGAGATCTTAATACCGCGTTGCAGGACACAAATGTACGCTGATATATTTATAAGTTTACCTGAATCAAAGTTCATTGATTGAGTGGATCCACGATAAATATATAGAAGGTAGATGTTCTAAACAGTTAAAACGATTTCATATATGGAAAGAATGTCCTCAGTAAATGCAAGTAGAATTGAAGTTGTCGTAATTTATTACGGAACAGTCGACGATTATACCTATAATAAGATTGGTAAATCGCTGGAGTACGTGACGTCGTGTTATTTACATAGCAACGCTGGGTTAAGCGGAAAGAGATGTAGCGGTAGCATAAACTATTTTAATCCATATAGATATCGTTAAAAGCGTCTTAATACAAACTGGTCCTAACACGACGACATATGGATTAGGAATTCTGTAAGTAATTAAAAAGTTACTAGTCTTTTCCAGAGATAATGTACTGCGTTGTGAGAATTTCGTTGTGTGGGAGAACAATCGCAAGGTAGTTGGGGCATTTATCTCGACATAATATAAACAGTTACTGTATTTAAAGAGATTTGATGCTTGGATTCGACCAGGAGTTTAGAAACGAGAGTTGTTATCTAAATTGGACTGTCTCGTAATTAATACTTGATATTGGTAATCATTGTCATTAGAATGTTTGGATGTGTCTGTTCGTTGTGTACTCATGTCATTGTTCGATCACGACGGTGTGTAAAGTAAGGGTGATGTTATCCTTATTCGATATTCGAGCCGGCTGCATAGTCAGTGGTTGAGGTTACCGCAGTGGTAATTGTACTAAGGGTTATCTGTCTTCAATTTGTTTCTTGAGAGTGCGATTACGGTACGAGCTAGACTTCGAGTAGTCGCCAGACGCTCCACTACGACTGGGATCTTCTAAAAACCGATAGAGATCCGCACTCACAACATCGACTGTGAAATTAAAAACTGTACCTAATTAAAGCTGTAGTGTTCGATTGTTTCGCCAAAGTATTTTGCGCGGCAGGAAGCCATACATTAACGGCATAGCGACGTTGGTACAGTACGATCCATTGTCGTTGTAAGTTCGATCTTGGGTAGCGCCAGTCGGCGCTTTACACAATAATGCGGGTCTTGAGAAACACGCAGTAACGTCGATAGAACATGCGCGCTCTATTTACCCACTTCTTTGAGTCAGCGTGGATTTTCAACTGACGATTAGTGCATATTGAGGAGACTGACTTGTCTACGGTTTGTAAACGATGTTTCTTCCTTAAAGAAAATTTTGCCTACATATGTCGCATCACTTTCCACTTTTCGTAGTAAACATTCGGTGTACTGTAACAAATTTTGGAAATCATGGCCATGAAAACCGTAGCTGAAGTAAAAATGTGAAGCTGATGTAATGCGATGGGCTATAGCGTTCGCAGAACACTCCTTTGGTTGATTCCTCTCGTACTTCTAAAATGCCTCTTAGCGGCATTAGCATTGTTCGTTACTACTGTTAAAACGTTAGTTTCATTGTTTCATCAGTTGCTCTTTTTTTTCCTTTGCGTTTCCAGAGTTTGCTTTTATAATGTTTGCAAAGACAGATCGTGAGTACTCGGCAGGATTCGGAGTCCCTTCGGCATACAACCGCACTGCTAGCGATACTGGCCAGAAAAGATATTCACTTTTCGACTGTCGTATACATTGCGAAAGTCCCCATTGGGTTATGACCAAGTTATGTGATTGCTACAACAGCAGGACACTAACTAATGACCTACAAGCGTACGAGTAAGCGCGATAATCGTACTTGAGTTACGTGTTTGCTTATGTATGGTATAATAGGGCAGCCGTTAGTGGAATCTCTTCTCCTCACGGCGGGACAATGGTTTGCGGCGCTATTGTCTTGATACAACTTGATCAAGTCTCATACATGTTTCGTCGTTGAAGTTCTCTTAGAAGCGTCTTTAAAATGTCATAGGACATTGTATATGGTTCTATTAGAAAAAAAAGAAGTAGATTCCGTAATTTTGTCGACTATCAACTACAACAGTTCTTACGAATGTATGGAAATTTTCTATGCTGTCCGCTATAACTTGGCGCATGCCTCACCCTGTATAAATGACTGTTCACAGCATATGGCAGTGGTGAAGGTGAGGCCAAGACCAAAATTCGACATAAGACACTTGTGGTCTGTGAAACTGGGAAAGAATGTCTTACTGGCATACAGAAGCCACATGTGTTACAGATCAAGCGCGATACACGAGTCTTCTTATATCCTTTCGGTCTCTTACGCCACCAGATTTCGTTGACATTAGTAAGCTACCCTCCCTGCAGATTCCTTCGCTATGGACTCCACCACTGACTACGTGAGGCTTGCCGCCAAACTGCATCCTTCGGCGGGAACAGCCTACGCAGGCAGGAAATGCAACGCCCCATCGGACGTTTTGGATAGACGCGGACCTGCCACCTCGGGGGCAGTCTTGGTACAGTCTTGGGGGTCGCCGGCTCGCGGTTAACGTGGCCTGCTAATCATTCGTCGTTACTTGGTCTTTAGCGACCTCCACCTAAACGGATTGGATTGGAGGTGCTGTATTGAACACTTTATTTATATTCTGGTCTGGCTCGTATCTGGACGATGCATCTAATAAAATTACATAATATAAAACAATTGCTCGAATGTTATTCATCTCATCGCTGTTTTATATTCGAGTGCCACCCCTGGGACGACACATCGCTTGCCAGAGAGGTTAATGAAAGGAAAATATCTCTGAATACGTTTTGCTAAAACAAATTATGTTTCCAATTCGATCTGAACCTAACCCTTCGAGCACTGTTGTCTCTTAGTATGAACTTCAGAGAAACAAAATGACTTAATCGTTAGTTTTGCACTGTTAAAATTCACAAATTTGTGGGGTAAAATTTACACAAACGACAGGCTTTCAGTTCATAAGTGCACGACAAAACCGATAGCGTCAGAGGACGAAAGGATATAAAAAATCAGGGTTGCTTAGGTGGCTCTTGTAGGTGCTTTTGAAGTTGTTTTCCCGGCTTGGTAAATCACACGCTCCGGAATAAGATTTTCACTCTGCAGCGGAGTGTGCGCTGATATGAAACTTCCTGGCGGAATAAACCTGTGTGCCGGACCGAGACTCAAACTCGGGACCTCTGTCTTTCGCGGGCAAGTGCTGTGAGGACGGGTCGTGAGTCGCGCTTGGGTAGCTGCCGTGAAAGGCAGAGGTCCCGAGTTCGAGTCTCGGTCCGGCACACAGCTTTAATCCGCCAGGAAGTTCCAAATCACAAGCTTTCTACATGTATAACGGAAGATATCATAGAGGGTAGGGAAAATTTCAAGATAGTGATCAATATTACAAAATATCATATGCAGCAACAAAAACCACAAACTAGGAGAGTGATTTCGAATGAACAAAGGCAGGCCATCCGTCAACGAATGCAGAAACTCCGGAAATATGAGAAGAAAAAGACCGTACCATAGTCTTAGGTCCTAAGCGGTCTAGAATTAGCCAAATTCTGTAATAAAATAAATTACATACATATATATTGCTCTTCTGGAAACTAGAATCTTGTCTTCCAACCGGCTCATACGAGGACTGGGCCAACAACCACACCACAGGTCAACCACGCGTTGGCTTGACCTGCTGAGGGATTAAGTTTTTGCTAATCCCCCAATGGAGTGTGTTTACTTTGTCTACAGGTATCCACCAATAAGGACGAACTCAGAAGCCAGGTAATATATTCTCTCCCCCTTAGGAAGTGCAGGAATGACATTTCTGTGTAAGCTGTACCACCTCGAGCCAAGGACGTGGCTCGTCATATAACGTCAGCATCAGCGTCAGCCGAGTCATGCGAAGACTCCCATGAGGGCTGCCTCGTCTGCGAGCCAGCTGCCCTGCTCGGAGCTGTGCATGTTTTCCCGTGACAGGTTCGGCACTATTTTTCTGTGAGTCCTAGTCGGGTTCCCTGCAGCCTACCTGCGCTAGCCAATCAGAGGTCCTCTTTGGCGACTGATTCCACAGCCAACAGGGCGGGAACTCTGAGACAACGCCAGTCAACCCTCAAGACCAAACTGAACGTCACGCGCCCGCCGGCCGAACTGTGATCTTTCTCAGTCGAATGTAAAGAAACTACTCAGGAAAAAAAAATCCTCGCACATGGATGGCTTTTAGGGGGTTTTCCATCTGCCTCGGCAAATTCGGGATGTTTCCCCTTATTCCGCCTCACTACATTGGCGATTGCTGCGCAAACAAGTTCTCCATGTACGCGTACACCACCATTACTCTACCACGCAAACATAGGGGTTACACTCATCTGGTGTGAGATGTTCCTTTGGGTGGGGTGGGGGGGGGGGGGTGTCCACCTGGGCCGAACCGCACAGTAACCCAGAAAGAGTGGTTCGGTGTGGGGCGGCGGAGGGGTGAAGTGGACTACGGTAGCCGTCGTGGGGTTGCGGAACACTGCGGCTGGGGCGGGGACGGAGCCTCTGCGTCGTTTCTAGGCCCCCTGTTAACATACAATACAATACAATTCACTATGAATTTTCCTTCGCTGCATGTTGTGTCATATGTTGCTGCGTATGAAATGTAGCTAACATATTGAATTTCTCTTTAAACTTTGAAGGATATTGCTACCTATGACGTCCTGAGAAAGTGGATCGTATGTAAAGCGCTTCGTCGCGAGCTAGCGCGCCAGCGGAAAAGCCAGAATGAAATAGTCACAAAATTCCTCGTAAACGGTTTCAGATACCGAAACAAGATTTTGGCAAACGACAGTACGCAAAGAGGAGAGTATTTCTCAATATGATCAGTATGCGAAACTTCCATGGCTAGCGTGATATGCTAGCAACTACAGATTTTTTTTCAATGAAATGGTGTAAAATATAAGCGCTATCGATAGCTAGTGAAATGAGAATTACTGTGGTTTTGGAGCAATATATGTGAAGAAATTACAGTCTATTTTTACACTGAAAATGAGCATTTTCATAAACTATTAACGTGTCGTTACATTAGTTGCTGTTTTATGATTCTGTCGCAATTTCAGTGTCAGTGAGATGAATATTTATAACTCTGCTGAATTCTGGCAAAAGATACCCATCTAGAGGGAGACCAAGAGATGAATACACTAAGCAGATTCAGAAGGATGTAGGTTGCAGTAGGTACTGGGAGATGAAGAAGCTTGCACAGGATAGAGTAGCATGGAGAGCTGCATCAAACCAGTCTCAGGACTGAAGACCACAACAACAGCGGTTCATTTTCCATAAACTTATCATCAGACTTATTTTTCTTCAGAGACTTCGCCAGTAACGAATTTTGAGTAATACATAAGTTCCCTGTTGCCACATTGAAATCTGCTTCTTTCGCCAAACACAGCAGATTTTATAAACATTAATCTCACTGACATTCTGATGCAGTTCAAATTGCGACAGACTCGTAACACAGCAACAGATGGAAATACAAGCCAATGGGTTAGGAAAATGGCCATTCTCAGTAAAAAAATGAACTGTAATTTCCTCACGTGTGTTGTTCCAAACCCACAGTAATTCTTGTTTCAAAAGTTATCGATGGCAAATATTACATCATTTCACTGAAAAAATCTGTAGTCTCTTGAATATCGCGCTGGATATTGAAGTTCCGCATATTAATTGTATGATGATATACTCTCCTCTTTGTGTACTATCATTTGCCAAAATTTTGTTCGAGTATCTGAAACAGTTTAAGAGATACAAGGAATTTTATGAGTATTTCATTCTGGTTTCTATCTGGCGCGCGATTATGAAGCTGACGAATGAAGCTATAAGACATGCGAAACACATTATTTTTACCGAATAATTTCTTTATAATCGTTCGAGAGAGACTGCAGTTCGGCCGGCTCGCGCCCTTTGTCGTTCAGTGTCAAGCCAGCCAACTAGTTTCATACCGCAGCGCATCATCCAGCGTGTGAGAGGTTCACTTAGCGAGGTGACCGTAACCCATACTTGCTAGCCACAGTCGAGTTCGCGATGCCGACGAGCGAGGACGATGCGCGCGCAGCCGCCTCGGACGCGCCGGAGTCGGCCGCTGGTCGGTCGGTTGGGCCTGGCCCGCCGGACGCTCCAGCGGCCGCTCCACACAGGACGGACGAGCCAGGCTACGGCACCGGTTCATGACAGGATAGAACGTCAAGAACGACGATCGGCAGGCGCTATTCGACCGCAGAAGACTACACACCACACGACGAAACCGCATTCGGACGTCGGCCATACGTCACATCACGACGGACGCAGCAATGAAGACGACCGCCAGGACTACACTTGAAGACTCGATATATGTCGGGAGGAGGACAAAGAAACGCTGAAAGACATACAACGCCTTATCCGCTATTCACGGGAAACGCAAGAGCAGGATAACGACACCTGCCTGGCATCTCCATCTGTGGACTCAGATGTCGAATCACAGCACTCCCACCAAACGGTCGACGACGCGGAGATGGCAGCGGCCTTTCCAGCAGAAAACGACAACGACTCCCCACACGCAGAGGGGGACTTTACGCTCGTACACAACAAACGGCGCAGAAGCTACGCATTAGCCAGGGACTTAGCCAACCCGGCTGAGAGACGAACGGAGACCATCCCCACAACGAACCGATTCGCCCCACTGACACCTCAAGCTGCGCCTCCATCAACCACCAACAAGCCACAGGCACAAACTTCTAATGCCGCAGAAGCTGTGGACAGAGACAAGAATGTGTTTCGCAAAGTGCCCCCAGTCACTATTTATTACACAAAGGATTACGTTCACCTCAGTGAAACGTTCAACGGACTTCTAGAGGGCAACCTTAAAGCTATATACCAAAAGGACCTTCGAAGACCAAAGACGTGCAATAAAATTCTTCACGAACCACAGCTTCTCCTATTTTACGCATCAAGCACCAGACGACAGGGAACTGAAAGTAGTTATCAAACGCCTTCCGGCGGAAGTTACCGAAGAACAACTTTACTATTCCCTCAAGGAAAAAGGCTTCAAAGTGCTACAAGTCTACCAATTCAAGGAACGCGACGAGAAGACGAAACAATTGATACCGCAACCTGTGCACCGAGTCACCCTCCCATCCGGAAAAGACAGTGACAAGATATATGATGTCAAATACCTGCTCTAGCACGCTGCGTCCGCTGCGGTGGATCCCATAAATCATCGAATTGTACCCATCCTAGGACGGCGCCCCCAAAGTGCGCCAATTGTGAACAAGAACATCCAGCGACCTTCCGTGGCTGCCCCAAATTTCAAGAACTCCTACGAAAATATGCTAGAAGGACACCAAAGGTCGACCCCACAACGGCCTATAATTGTTAAGAACTCGGCCATGGCAGCGATTCCAGCCACCCAACAACAAGCGGCACCTCTCCCTGTGGAAACAATCGCCTCTCGACCACAACCGGCACCCAGAGTGACTCTACGACAGACAAGACAACAGCGCTCTTATTCCGAAGCAATACATGCCCATCCACCGACGCCAACACCAGCGGAGACATCATCTTCTTGGTCGACCACCTTTACACCAGCGTTAACAGATATTCTTCAACTACTCACCGCCCTCCAGCAGAAGCTGACGTCTATCCTCTCGCTTGTAGAAAGCGTACTGATAGCTTTTCAAACACCCTAAATGGATAGACGGCATCACAGGAGGAATCTTAATTTCTCCATTTGGAATGCCAACGACCTGAAACTGAAGAAAATAGAATTCACGGATTTCTTACATCGCCACAAGATAGACGTAGCATTTGTCTCCGAAACACATCTCCGCAAGTCAACCGACCTCCGCTTGAGGAACATGCATATCTGCCGGACGGACAGACGGGACCAACGGGGTGGAGGGACCGCAGTTCTGATTAAAAAATGCATTCGTCGCCACCAAGAACGTTTACCCCCAACTCCAGACTTTAGAGGCCACGGCAGTAACAATCCACACGACGCTCGGAAACATTACCTGTATTGCGGCTTACCTTAGCCCAAAGAAGCCTCTCCACCCAGAAGATCTTTACGCCGTTACAGAGGGTGTAACCTCCCCACAAAAAAATAATAAATAAATATTATTTGGTTAATGATTCTAAATTTTTTTTATTGTAACCTCGGAACAAAATTGGTTCCCATTTATAACCTTCCTACAGAAATTCATTCACATTTAACCTCCACACAAAATTTGTTTCCCATTTAATGTACCCACAAAATTCTTTTCTCATTTAATGTAAGCTCGAAACAGAAAAATTCCTAAACCTCGTAATAAAAAAAAATTCAGTAACCTGGTAAATTTTGGACGATAGCAGTGCTGCGTCATGGCCCTGTAAGATCATTCTGAATAAAAAGCAAAAATTCTTTCCTCGATAAAGTCGGCAACTATCTGCTCTTACAATAGCTTTTTCCGGCACAGCTCTGTGCAATGCTGGCCGATAGATTTGTCATTTATGAAAGGAAGCAACTGATTTTTCTTTTGCAACAATCGGAATGATCATGAATTGGAGAAATTAGTAAATTCATTAAATTGAAATGAATGCTTGTTAGAAATTACTTTATATGACAAAGATTATTATTATGACATTTTTAAAAGATTTACATGGGAGTTCACATAACATTACTAGACATGCGCGAGGCTGCTTTTTACCTTATACAATAATACTCAGGCTCCGGCATCGCTGCACCGCGACCAGCCCAGCCAACATGATACACCAGACTGCTCGCTAGCAACAACTTACTGCTACTGCTACACAGTTCCTACTGCAGTCAACACTGCTCTTTGGTCTGAGATTCTCTTATAGCTTACATATCGCAGGCAGCGCATACCTCTTACATAACCCTTCACTGGGGGGGTGGGGGGGGGGGGGGGGCAAAACATTTGGCAGCGATGGTGAGTCAATTGGACTTGCCATGAGCAACAAATTTTTCTAAAATCTACTTAATGAACTAAGTTGACAGTCACAGAGTATATACATATATATATATAAGTGCAGAACATGAAATGAAATAGAGTGCACATTCACTGAGTATAGAACATATCAAGAAATGACAAAATGTATACGCAATGAGTACAAAACATATTAACAAATGACATAAAGTGCACACACACTGTATATATCTCTACCTTTTTCTACAACTAATAAGCACATCAAGGAGCGAAAAAAAGCGCACACACGCTGTAGAAGTCTTTAGCATTTTTACATAACATATCATGGAGTGAAATAAAGTGCACACGCACTGTAGAAGTCTTTAGCATTTTTACATAACATATCATGGAGTGAAATAAAGTGCACACGCACTGTAGAAGTCTTAAGCATTTTTTAGGACAACTGATCTTGCTAACAAATGAAATGAAGTGCACACGCACTGTACATGTCTTTATCATTTTACAAGAATTCAAACGCACTGTATAAGTCTTCCCCAATTTACAAGAACTAGGAAAGGAATGGGAAGGATTGCATCATGGTTGTAGCATAGTAGGTTGCACGTAGCTGCACTGAAAGTCCATATCTTTCTACAGAAGCACAACACCAAGTGAGACAATCTGAAGTTCTCTTCCTGAAGTATTTATCAGTGTAGCCAAGACACTGAAATGTTGTATTAATATTGTATGTTATCATTTTGGTAGTACATTAGGTACACCAAACAGTGGGACCATAATAACATCTCCATCGTTCAGGGTGGTGGAAAGCATGATGTGTCAACACCACACTCCTTCACCAACGTAGAATTCGTGCAAAAACCAAGTATAGTGCTCCATGATCATGAGGATGGACAGGACAAACGGATATTGCAGTAATTTCTGGTAATTAGGTCAGAAGGTGAAGGACATTAAGTCTTATGCTAGTCATCATTGAGAATTACACTAGTCTGTCAACCGATTTGAGTAATTGGTGGCACTCATTGCCTAGTTACTAAACATTTCTGTACTATGTATAGAGTATTACGGAATAATATTCATAAGTCATCTGATTACAGTGAACATTGGCACTCATTGGCCAGATACAAACCATTTTTATGCATTATTCAAAAGTGATCATTCAAAACAAGAGTTAATTAATGGCATACCATTTACATAATTCATCTAGTTATAGTAATCATTGGCACTCATTGGCCAGTTACAAACCATCAGAAGTCATCATTCAAAACAGGAGCTAATGAGTGTAGCATCAAGCTACTGGTATTCATATATAATAGCATGTAAGTGGCATAATACAAATTTAAAATATAAGAAACAGTGGCATTCATTGGACAATTACTAAACATATAGCAAGTATTGAATATTACAAAACATATTTCATCATTCAAGTGACAAACGACATATTTAAAATAATTATTGGCACTCATTGGCCAGTTACAAAGTATTATTATATTTTTATAAAAAATTATTCAGTATTATTCAGAAGTCATCATTCAAACTGAGAGTTAATTATTGGCATAGCATTTATAGAGTATAACAAAAATATTATTTACATAAATTATTGGCATAGTATTTATGCATTATTACAAAACATCATTCAGTGTTACTCAGAACCCATCATTCAAGTGACATAGGACATATTTAAAATGCAGCACACTATAACTATTACTCAAGGTCTGTGGTTAGAAAACATCAATCAGTATTACTCAGAACTCATCATTCCAGTGACATAAGACATATTTAAAATGTAACACACTGTAACTACTACTCAAGGTCTGTGGTTAGAAAACATCATTCAGTATTACTCAGAACTCTCTTAAACTGGTAGCATTATTTGGGACTGGTAATACATTTTTTTTTGTGCTAGCAATGCATTGCGTTGGGATCGATAATTAATTGCTGGGGCATGAAAATATTTGCTTTTGACTTATTGCTGCAAATAACGATTAGTAACGTCATTCGTCATGAGTGAGCTGTAGCAAGGTTATGAAACAAGTGCAGTATATGTGATCACATTCATGAATGACACACACAAATGGGTAAAAAAATGCAAGTACTAGAACAGGTTTAATGACTAACTGCTTATAGCACATTAATTTCATGAATAGCTTCTCCTAGAAAAAATACAAAATGGATTATTAAGCTGAAAGAAGAAACGCATATTATGCTGACAAGTAGTGAACCTCGAATTAACAGGTAATGAAATGTGTATTAAATATATATGTTCTCTAGCTGTCCTTTCCAAAACATTCAGTCATTATACCATGCGACATAAGACATACTGTCAAAACTAACTGCAACAAATACTTAAGTAACTACATAGCATTTCTTAACTAATAGTAAATATATAAACTTCATCATTATTCTCATCTGCAAAGAAAAACCTAAAAGTGGTGCGTTAAGTGGCCATATAAAATTTATCACTATCATCACCTGCAAAGGAAAACTTCATTATTCATATCACCATAACTTCATTACTATTATCACCTGCAAAGAAAAACTTCATTATTCCTATTAGCATATTCTTCACATAACTATTCATCATCATTCATTATCATCTGCAAAAAAGACACTTCATTATTCATTATTCATATTACCATTTACTTCATACAACTATTCATAGTATAGAGTTTCTTATTTCTAGCATATTTCATTACTAAAACTAAGATGTGTAGTTCTGTCTGACAGCCTGCATCAATCGCCTCGTATTCTGAAAGAAAAAATTAGTTAAGACTGCTATCATACGATGTGTATGTATATTCTTGTTAGTGTTTGTTAATTCTGATCCATTTACTCTTCGTGACGAAGTATTGCATCTTCTTTCGTTCATTCCGAAGGTGAAATTCCCATTTCATAGTAATCCACTGTGGTTTGTTTAATTTATTTCTTTTACACGTTATTGCTTTCTGAAAATATTGAATACGGATTAAAATCTTGCATTTAAATCATATACCCATTAAATAAAAACTTGTGTCTAGTGATATAATTAAGCATACAGCATAGCATGACAGAAAACGTATTATGTCAAAAACATAGACAGTGTTCAGGTGCAAAAAATGTACACAGAGTATCATAATGTAGTAGTAAAAAAATGTAAAATAGTCACGATGTTGAGATATCATAAGGCATAATGTCAAAGTCAACTGGTGTTTGTTATATCTTAAAAATTTCGTAGTGCATACAAACAAAACAGGAAAACAATCATAGATACATGAAAAATGGAAAATGTGCACAGTCTGATATATACCGACAAGAAATGACTTTCTTTGTGCTCAGCTTGTATGTTGTGTAGTTGATAGAGGCGAGAGTTGAAGACTTTAATGGAGAAAGAATTTGATAAAATTAATATGTCACTAGATAGAATTGCATAATTGGTCATAAAATATGTAAGTGTATCTGGAAAAATGTGCACTGTCTTATGTGTAACGACAAGAAAAGCGACCTGTTAACCTTACCTTCCCGGGCACTTGCCAAGAAAAAATATGATAATCATCAGTAAGTAGTCACATAAATATAATTGCATCATTGGTCATATAAAAATCAGGAAATGGCATTACAGTGTGATAAGTCATAAAGTATGTTCATTCAATAAAGGGTTTAATATTGGAGACATGGTGATTGCCTTTGCTTTTTCTGTTTCTGAAAGTTTCGACGTGTACTACATTGGGGTGAGGAATGCTGCGAATTCGATATGGACCTGCATATAGAAGCTCAAATTTACTGCATCTATTCTTTACTCTGTTGGATAGATAGTGTGTACGTACTAATATCTTCTGTCCAATGTGAAAGTCACGGCGTGTACAAACCTGTTTTTGCTGTCTTCTCCGGCGCTCTGCGGCACGTTTGATGTTGTTCAGCCCAATGTCAATTATTTCATGGTGTCGTAGTCGACGCGATGTAGGAAAGGATACTAATTCTTTAATTTTGTTAGGTGGTTCAACATTTTTCATTATAACAGTCGGAGATAGCATAGTAGATTCATTTGGTATCGAGTTAATTACATCCTGGAATGAGAGTATGTGTGTGCCCCAATCAATATGTCTTTTATGGCAGTATATTCTACACAGTTTACCAATTTCTTTCATTAGTCGTTCACAGGGGTTCGAAGAAGCATGGTACCTGGATATATAGATCGGAGAAATGTTTCCAGCTCGTAACATACGTGTCCATATAGCAGATCGAAACTGTGATCCGTTGTCGGAAATTACTTTCAATACATGTCCTACATGAAATAGAAAATGTTTTATAAATGCTTTCGAAACATTTAGCAGTAGCTTTGCGTAACGGAGTGAAGGTAACAAATTTGGAAGTGAGTTCAACTGCGACAAAGATGTAGCAAAAACCTCTATTAGTTCTGGGAATCGGACCAAAAATGTCTACAGCGGCCATGTGTCTCAATTTAACAGGTACAATGGGATGTAATGGAGGAATATGTGAAGTCGTGTCTGACTTAGCTTTCTGGCAGATTGTACATGACGCTAAAACTCGTCGAATACGTTTCTCCATGTTGGCAAAATAACAGTTCTGTCTCAGTATAAGAAAACGTTTTCTGGCTCCGTAATGTGCGTAACTTAAATGAGTATACCAAATTAATTTGTTAACAAGCTCATCAGGAATACATAATAACCAATTGTTGCTGTCAGGGTGAGAGCGGCGAAACAGAATATTACTGCGTACAGTGTAATGGTTTCTGATGGTAACATTATTCCTATCTTGCCAAAGGTGTTTAATTTCTTTCCACACGTTGTCTTTACTCTGCTTTTGTGCTATGTCTCGTAATGACGACGAAATGAAATTTTCAAATGCAAGTTGTTGAATATACATGACGCTGAAATTTGCTTTGCTGAAGTTGGTTGCGATGTCTTGCTGAATGTTGCTGAGAGAACGGGATAGTGCGTCTGCTACAATATTTTGTGTACCGGGAATGTGAACAATTGTAAAATTAAATTCCTGTAAATAAAGTTTCCATCTGCTTAACTTGTCGTGTGTAAATTTGCTGAAAGTAAAAACTGTATCGCTCTATGATCTGTGTAAACGGTCGTATGTCTTCCATAAAGAAAATGCCGAAATCTCGTAAATGCCCATACATCACATAATGTTTCAAGTTCTGTAACAGAATAATTGGGTTCAGCAGGTGACAGAATGCGACTCGCAAAGGCGATGTTTTTTATTACTATAGAACCATCTTCTTCAATTTCCTGAAAAATGTGTACGCCTAAAGCGGTGTTAGAACTGTCGGTGGCAATGGAAAAATTTCTAGTAAGATCTGGATGTGAGAAAAGTGGTGCATTCAACAAAGCTTGTTTCAGATTGACAAATTCAGAATGTGCTTGGCTATCCCATGACCGAATAGTGTTATTACCCGTCAACTGGCATAATCTAGGGGTGTCTAAAGCAGAGTAACGAATAAATTTACGAAAAAAGTTAATTAAACCCAAAAAGCTGCGTAGTTGTTTCTTCGTCGTAGGAACAGTAATGTCACGTAAAGCTTGAAGTTTTTCCGGGTCAGGCGCAATGCCTTCTCCTGAAATTACATGTCCAAGAAATTTTATAGAAGTTTTGCCAAAGTGCGATTTACTGAGATGAACTGTGAGTCCTTGTGCACGAAAAGTTCGTAACAGTTGTTCAAGAATCAGATTGTGTTCAGACCAGTTAGCTTCTGCAATAAGAATGTCGTCTACATACGTTGTGATTCTGTCTTTAAGTTCTGTCGGCAGTATAGTATTCAATCCGCGAATAAATGCTGCTGAAGAAATAGTTAAACCGAACGGTAATTTGCAAAATTGATAACAGTCACCAAAACAGAGAAAAGCCGTGTACTTTCTGCAGTCCGGATGGAGCTGAATTTGCCAAAATCCCGATTTCAAATCTGATGTGGAATAAATAGCAGTACCATGGAATTTCTGTAGAAGTTCTTCTAGTGTTTGAGGGCGATCTGTTTCACTAATAATAATGTCGTTGATGTGACGCGAATCAAGTACGAGACGAAGTGAACCATCCTTTTTCTTAACAATATGGAGTGGGTTTATGTACGGACTAACTGCCGGTTCAATAATTCCTTGGTCAAGCATAGCTAGCAATTCTTTCTTAACTTGTTCTCTGTGAATATACGGAATGGGATAATGTTTGGCTTTAAACGTGTCGTGTTGTTTAACTTGAAATTCATACATGAAACCGGACATAGTACCTGGGATGTTGTCAAAAACTGGAGGTTGCTGTAAAAGAATTTTGCGTAGTTGCGTGCGTTCGTCGTCTGTATTTGTACTGCTCTGTTTAACTTTATCAGAAATCATCTGCATAACGTCATAGTCGGCTTCGTCTGGAGTATTGTAGTTGTGTACGTACGTATCTGTGAACAATGTGGAATGACAGTCCGTGTTACGTGATGCAGAAATGACCTCTGTACGATTAATTGTTTGTTCTTCTACAGATAAAGAGTGCTGAAATTCTAAAGCCAGTTGTACATTTTCATCCTTTAACATTAAATAGGAATTTTGAAAGTCAATAATTGCGTCGTGTCGTACCAGAAAATTCGTACCTAAAATAACGTCTGTTGTCAATAAGGAAACAATCCAAAAATTTGAGTGAAATGTATGACCTGCAATACAAAATGATAAATGTGTCTGTAATTTTACATCTACTCCTTTACCAGATACTGCTCCTTTTACTTTAGTTTTGCTTAATGGTAACGTAGGATAGGTATTCTCTTTGTTACATTCGTTGAAAGTTTCCTCATTTATAACTGACACAGGTGATCCAGAATCGATTACTGCTGAAAATTTGGGTGATCGAATCTTTACTTCAATGACAGGGTGTGAAATAGTTTTTTGAATAACTGGTCTTTCCTGCAAGAGTGTCTCGGATGTCGTCTAAAGTAATAACATTTTCGTGAACAAAATTCTCTGTGTCAAAAGTATTGCTTGCGTTGCTGGAAGATGCAACCTGTACTGTATCTAGTCAAATTCTATCTGACGTGCTATTATTTGCGGGAGGATGCTGTGGAATTTCGACTATTTGAACTGTTCTGTTATTTCGTCCTGACGTATTACGTTCGGGATGATATCTACTGTCTGGTTCATTCATGATAATTTGTTGTTGCGGATGATTCTGCTGCTGGTAAGACCGACTGTTATTAAACGTACGCTGAAAACTGTGCTCATTACTTTTACGTCTATCATGATAGTCATTTTTATACGGTGCATTGCGGTATGAGTTGAAATGGTGTGTTTTCTGTACGTAGTTATACGGCGCGTTTCGATACGAGTTGAAATAATGTGTCCTCTGTACGTAGTGATTTCTTTGCTGCTGTGCGTTATTATTTGGTGGAACCGACGCTATACGTGTAGGCGGCGAAACATTAAAGCTTGGTTGACCTTGCAGACTGCATTGTTGGTTTGGTATGCTACCCGGTTGGTTTTGTTGCTGTTGTTGGGAAAAATCTCTGTTGTTACCAAAATGTGGTTGCTGATAATTTTGACGATTGCTGAAAATGTTGTACATACTGATGATTACAATTTTATCTGTTATTAAAATTACGGCGGTAGTTGTCATTTCGGGAGTGTCTAAAGAAAACTGTCACTTTCGGTCAAATTTGTCATATCAGGTTTTCTTTACTCATTCCTAATTCTAGACAGATCGATAGTTGAAGAGCTGTTTTGACAGATATAAAGGATAGTAGAAGAGAAGGCAGCAGTGCAGAAAACTAATGATGAAATAGCACTACTACGGCTCGGGGCCCTGTGCACGCTACGGCACATATTCATCGAAGTGTAATGAATCCCCTGAGGTCTATTACATGCTGCAAATAAATTTTAGTTTCTGCGTTACAGGCAATGCCAGTAAAAATTCAAAAACAAATTGTTGTATCCAGTCCAAAGCGTGACTCTGTGTTCTGTCATTATTAAGTACCTTAAATTTTTTTACGGATAAAAATTGCTTATAATCAACGTTATCATCTCTGAATGTGTGAACAGGTTCAGGACTGAATGACAATCTGTTTGTCTGTGTCTGTTCGGATTCTAAGTCACGTAGTCTCTGCAAATTACCTAAGTTACACTGGCTGTGTGAGTGTGACAAATGTTCGGAATGTGGCGAATGCTGTGACGTGTTAGTGATAGAAACATTTTTCATTTCTGTCACTTTAAAACATTTGTCAATTTGGCTGATCTGTTGTTCAAATTTCTTATCGACTTCCGTATCCAGAGTGCGTGATACTTCTGGTGACATTAAAAAAAATGGCTCTGAGCACTGTGGGACTCAACTGTTGAGGTCATTAGTCCCCTAGAACTTAGAACTAGTTAAACCTAACTAACCTAAGGACAGCCGGCCGCTGGTGGCCGAGCGGTTCTGGCGCTACAGTCTGGAACCGCGCGACCGCTACGGTCGCAGGTTCGAATCCTGCCTCGGGCATGGATGTGTGTGTTGTCCTTAGGTTAGTTAAGTTTAAGTAGTTCTAAGTTCTAGGGGACTTATGACCTCAGCAGTTGAGTCCCATAGTGCTCAGAGCCATTTGAACCATTTAACCTAAGGACATCACAAACATCCATGCCCGAGGCAGGATTCGAACCTGCGACCGTAGCGGTCTTGCGGTTCCAGACTGCAGCGCCTTTAACCGCACGGCCACTTCGGCCGGCGGTGACATTAAATTAAACTCGTCGTGTATCTGTGTTGCGTTTTCTGAACATTGTTCAGTGACTGCACTACTTTCATCTCTAAGTAATTTCGTTGTGGCTACACGTGTACTACTTAATTCTTGTGCAACAGATCTAATTTCTTCACTAGTGTTCCTAGCACAAGCCTCAATTTCGTCACGTAATTGTTCTTTAGTATCATGACGTTGCACGGTAACGGCTGTAATCTGTTCACTAAGTTGTTTGTTCTGTTCGTTAGGGTTGTCGTGTTTTTCATTCGACAGTTTGAAATTTTCATTAAGTTGTTTGCACGATTCAGTAAGTTGTTTGAAATGATTGTCGTATTTTTCATTACGTTGTTTGAAATGGTTGTCGAAATTTTCATTAAGTTGTTTGAAATGGTTATCTAGTATTTCATCCCGCTGTTTGAAACTTTCATTAATTTGTTGTTTGAGATTTTCATTAAATTGTAGCAATAATGCCATAACTTGATCCCAGCCAAAATTAGCGGCTGTATTCTCTGTACTGTGTGAAGGTTTGCCCATCGGATGTGCACTGTGGGTCACTACCTCGGAATCAAATAAATCTGACGTATTTTGACTACATTGTTCATCTTCGTGAGAAAAATTTATCTGTTCACTATGCAAATTTTGCAAACCGGGTGTGTCAAACTGAGCAGCGTTCATTGTATCGGAATGTGCCACGTCATCAATTGTTACATTTACTCTGGACATAATTGAATTTGTTTGCTCATCATTAGAATTAAAATCATTAGTAGTGATCGGTACGCACTGATTGTCTGTAAATGGAGGATTATCATTATTACACTGAGTGTCGCAAGTATTATCGGTCAAATTATTCGAGTCGGCTATTTCACTCATTGCACATCGCGGTGTACTGTTAACAGTTTTTCGCGGCATTTTTCACAAATCAAAATTAAGCACAAAAGTGAAACAAGACAAAGCAAAAATGGAACAAACACAATTACAACAAAGAGCAATAAACTGCCGATGATCTGTGAAAGAAAGAGTGACAAATAAGTAAATGCGTTGCGCCAGATGCAAACTACATTTAAGTAAATAAGAGCAGATGTATGACCACTTCTCAGAGATTCACAAAGAAATACAATCCTGGCCGGTTGTCGCCAAGTGTAACCTCCGCACAAAAAAATAATAAATAAATATTATTTGGTTAATGATTCTAATTTTTTTTTTTAGTGTAACCTCGAAACAAAATTGGTTCCCATTTACGAGTATAACCTTCCTACAGTAATTCATTCACATTTAACCTCCACACAAAATTTGTTTCCCATTTAATGTACCCACAAAATTCTTTTCTCATTTAATGTAAGGTCTAAACAGAAAAATTCCTAAACCTCGTAATAAAAAAAAATAATTCAGTAACCTGGTAAATTTTGGACGACAGCAGTGCTGCGTCATGGCCCTGTAAGATCATTCTGAATAAAAAGCAAAAATTCTTTCCTCGATAAAGTCGGCAACTATCTGCTCTTACAATAGCTTTTTCCGGCACAGCTCTGTGCAATGCTGGCCGATAGATTTGTCATTTATGAAAGGAAGCAACTGATTTTTCTTTTGCAACAATCGGAATGATCATGGATTGGAGAAATTAGTAAATTCTTTAAATTGAAATGAATGCTTGTTAGAAATTACTTTATATGAGAAAGATTATTATTATGACATTTTTAAAAGATTTACATGGGAGTTCACATAACATTACTAGATATTCGCGAGGCTGCTTTTACCTTATACTATAACGCTCAGGCCCAGCCATCGCTGCACCACGACCGGCCCAGCCAACACGATACACCAGACTGCTCGCTAGCAACAACTTACTGCTACTGCTACACAGTTCCTGCTGCAGTCAACACTGCTCTTTGGTCTGAGATTCTCTTATAGCTTACATATCGCAGGCAGCGCATACCTCTTACAAGGGTTACGACAAGATCCTGCTACTAACACTATGTCCCGGCTGACAACGCCGGAGGAAATTCGGAGGATTATCAAGTATAGCAAACACACCTCACCTGGAACATATAGAATCAGCTATACGGAATTGAAACACCTACCGAGAAAGCCTATTGTGCTTCTCACCCGGATAGTGAACAGCTGCCTCAGAACTGGATACTTCCCAGAGGCATGGAAGATTGCCAGAATAGTGCCAATACCAAAACCGGGCAAGGATCTCTCACACCCTGACAGCTAAGTTTACTGCCGACGTTGGGAAAGGTACTGGAACGTGGTGTCCTACTGAAACGCATGCTGAACATCCTCGTGGCACACAACATCATCCGACCGGAGCAGTTTGGCTTCCAGGTGAAGCTATCGGCTGAGTTACAACTACTGCGCATCACGGAAGCTATCCAAGACAATTTCAACAAGAAACGACATACCATTGGAGTCTTTCTCGATATACAGAAGGCTTACGATAAAGTATGGCGACGCAACTTGATCGTCAAGCTCCGACGTACCACTCCCCTACAAGACTGCTATTTAAAACTTCTCGACAATTTTCTCCAGGATCGCACATTATGTGTTCGCATTGATGACAAGAATTCAACAACATGGCCTGTCCTTGAAGGACTTCCATAAGGATCGGTCATATTTCCACTGCTGTTTAATTTATATATTAACGACCTTCCTGTGGTGCCACATGTTACTGCCAGTTTCTATGCCGACGACACAGCGCTCCTGACTGCAGGCACCAGAAGGGACCACCTCGTCACACGGATGCAGCGCCAACTAGATTTAGTGGACCACTGGACCCACAGGAACAAAATAACGGTCAATGCAGAAAAAACCAGTTATTGTCTTCACACGTCGGAGACCCGTCGTCAGTGAACTCCTACGGATATCAGACCAGCCACTCCCCTGGGCAACAACTGTAAAATACCTTGGAGTGCATCTGGACGCCAAACTGCTGTATAGTCATCACATTATGGAGAAGAAGACGTCTGGCCTCAAAATGCTGGGAGCTCTCCTCCCATTTCTGAAGAGCTCATACCTCAGCCAACGCACGAAACCCCAGTTGTACCATGCCACAGTCGAACCATCTATTTTGTATGGATCGACCTCTTGGGGTACTACGTGTGCTACTAACTACAAGAAGTTACAGGTTATACAAAGCAGATGCCTACCATGGATCACTGGAGCCCAATGGTGGATCCGGAATCATGATATTCATCGAGCCTTAAGCGAATCTTACCTCTCAGACAAGGTCAAGGAGAAGGCACGAACCTTATTTCGGAAGTTGGACATGATACGTGACAGTACACCACAACTCACCACAGTAGGTACGGTAGAACCCTTACGCAACCACAAATATAAAGTACCGAAGGCGATAGTATTTGAGCCTCCGTAAATGATATCCCTAAGTCATTCTCCATAATTTAAGGACATAAAGTTCTTTAGCACTTCTACACACATGTTTTCAAACACACACCAAAAGCAGCGAGTTAAAGGACCCTTCTGTGTGCCCAAACTAAAGCTGAAAGAAGAATAAATAAATAAAGAGAAAATTTTTACCCTTTCCATTACCTACAGAAGTAAAAATCAACGAAATTGATCAGACTTCAGCACAAAAAAAGAAAAAGCTTGCTAGCCAGTGGTCATGAGCGCCATCTAGCGAAGTTGCGGTGAACCTTACTCAGTGTGAGGCGGATCTAAGCGTCAGATTGCAGATACTGGGTGCTTATACTTAAAGTGCAGCTAATCACGGAGGTTCAAATGGTTCAAATGACTCTGCGCACTATGGGACTAGCATCTGAGATCATCAGTCCCCTAGACTTGAGCTACTTAAACCTAACTAACCTAAGGACATCACACACATCCATGCCCGAGGCGGGATTCGAACCTGCGACCGTAGCAGCAGCGCGGTTCCGGACTGAAGCGCCTAGAACCGCTCGGTCACAGTGGCCGGCTCACGGACGTTCAGCATGGGTTGCAATTATCGTATGGCAACGAAAGTTGGTAGATGTACTAGTGCGTTAATCCAAAACCGATTTACGCTGGAAAACAAATTAATTCCAGTTGCGACCAGCAGGTGCAAATGTGGTGTCACCGCTAGACACCACACTTGCTAGGTGGTAGCTTAAATCGGCCGCGGTCCATTAGTACATGTCGGACCCGCGTGTCGCCACTGTCAGGATCGCAGACCGAGCGCCACCACAAGGCAGGTCTCGAGAGACTGACTAGCACTCGCCCCAGTTGTACGACGACGTTGCTAGCGACTACACTGACGAAGCCTTTCTCTCATTTGCCGAGAGACAGTTAGAATAGCCTTCAGCTAAGTCCATGGCTACGACCTAGCAAGGCGCCATTTGTACCATTGAATGTATCTCAAGATTGCTGTATACCAAAGGACGATATAAAAGTTAAGTGTTCTAATAGCTACGTTCTTTTCTTTATCACATTCATTACGAATCCTGTTCCAGACTTAACGCCAGACGGCGTGAGTTGACGCGTGCCCTTTCGGCTACTTCACTGTGGACTGGCTGCCTTGTCAGTCCACTACAGCAAATCTGGCGCTGTACATTGTTTGTATGGCTGTGTGACATCCACTCTCTAATGTGACAAGCCATAACATAAGTGAACAGTATGGCTACAGAGAAGAGGGATAGTGCACTGTTAGTGAAACTGTTTTATGTGAACGACAGTAATTACAGTGCTGCACTGAGAGAGTATCGTCGACTGAAATGGCTGAGGAAGTTTGATGCCATTAAATGGTCTCAAGAAGATGATAGTGAAATTCGAGAACACTACTGAGCTTCGAGTGGCACCTGGAAGTGGAACTAATTCTCGGGGTTGTTCTCGCTGTAACTGACAATCCAGCATATGCCCCAGATAGTGCTATACTCCACCCCGTGGTCAACAGTATGGAAAGTTTTGCGGTCTATTTACACTGGTACCCGCAGAAAGTCCAGATGCCGAAACCTCATGATGCACAGTAACCTTATGAATTTGCTCTTCAGTTTCTGGCACGAATCGACGTTGATGACATGTGGCCGGTAAATATTCTGTAGAGTCACGAGGAACATTTTACAATACAGGATGCAGATTATACACGGAACTGGCGAATTAGAGGTACTGTTAAATAGCGTGTTGTGCACGAAGAGCCACTGTGGATGCACAAGCACCTTCATTCTCGGTCCGTTCTTCTTTGAAGAGTATTCGTCCAGAAGGTCTGTCAGGTGTACCGTAACGTCTTCACGTTATCGAGGCCTCGTTGTATGGCATGTGATTCCTGCTTTGGTAGAGCGCAACCGTGTGGAAATCGCTGTTTTCAAGCAAGGTGGGTCAACACCTCACCTCACTCGCTCGGTGAACAATCTGCTTAATACAATCTTCCGGAGGCTTTCCAGATGCTTGGCCTGGAAGATCACCTGATCTGAATCCATGTGAGTTGTGGACCTGGTTCAAATGGTTCAAATGGCTCTGAGCTCTATGGGACTTAACTTCTGAGGTCATCAGTCCCCTAGAACTACTTAAACCTAACTAAGGACATCACGCACATCCATGCCCGAGGCAGGATTCGAACCTGCGAACGTAGCGGTCGCGCGGTTCCAGACTGTAGCGCCTAGAACCACTCGGCGTGGACCTGCGAATATCTAAAAGAACGCGTTGCCCAGGGACACTTTTGGTCTTTAACAGATCTGAAGATCAGTACACACGTTCGTTGTCCAGACTCCACCGGAAATGCTGCGAGCAACTGTTGATCACGTCGTTTTACGGGTGCAGCATCTCGTGGACACCTCCGGTACTCATATTGAACAAATCGTGTAAGAGGCAGGTAATAGTACAATCAAAGTTATGCATTTCTCGCTTGTTTGATCTTTTCTGTCCATATCGTGTTTGTCACGTATTACATATGGAAAAATTTCAATACGTCTTTCTTGGATACACAGCGCCAGATTTGCACCTGCTGGCCAAAACTGGAACTAATTTTTTCCAGCGTAAATCGGTTCCACATTGACGTATTAGAATGTCTTCCAAATTTCGCTGCCATACAATAGCTACAGTCCACACTGGATCTCTGCACGTAGCTGAAGTACAACCACCCGGTATTTGTAACATGACACTTGCCCCTTCACGCGCCACGCCATGATGCCTAAATGTATTGAGGTGTATTAACGAGGAAAGCCATATTATTGCTTCCTTAAGTTCACTAAACTAATGTTGGACACAGCCTGCCTAGACAGCGCGGCTTTATCTTTTGGAGTATGCAGACCCCTGATGTACGTACTGCCCAGGCGACTAAATGAAAGTGATCACGTAAATCGATTTGATAATACTTTCTCACATCAGTGTTATAACCCAGGTAGATAGGGTGGCGTTGTGTGCAGGAAACGGGACGAGTGATCTGGGAGAATGGTTGAGTTCACTCCCGGAGGCGTCAGTAACACAGCGGTATCCGTTATAATATATACACTCCTGGAAATGGAAAAAAGAACACATTGACACCGGTGTGTCAGACCCACCATACTTGCTCCGGACACTGCGAGAGGGCTGTACAAGCAATGATCACACGCACGGCACAGCGGACACACCAGGAACCGCGGTTCTGGCCGTCGAATGGCGCTAGCTGCGCAGCATTTGCGCACCGCCGCCGTCAGTGTCAGCCAGTTTGCCGTGGCATACGGAGCTCCATCGCAGTCTTTAACACTGGTAGCATGCCGCGACAGCGTGGACGTGAACCGTATGTGCAGTTGACGGACTTTGAGCGAGGGCGTATAGTGGGCATGCGGGAGGCCGGGTGGACGTACCGCCGAATTGCTCAACACGTGGGGCGTGAGGTCTCCACAGTACATAGATGTTGTCGCCAGTGGTCGGCGGAAGGTGCACGTGCCCGTCGACCTGGGACCGGACCGCAGCGACGCACGGATGCACGCCAAGACCGAAGGATCCTACGCAGTGCCGTAAGGGACCGCACCGCCACTTCCCAACAAATTAGGGACACTGTTGCTCCTGGGGTATCGGCGAGGACCATTCGCAATCGTCTCCATGAAGCTGGGCTACGGTCCCGCACACCGTTAGGCCGTCTTCCGCTCACGCCCCAACATCGTGCAGCCCGCCTCCAGTGGTGTCGCGACAGGCGTCAATGGAGGGACGAATGGAGACGTGTCGTCTTCAGCGATGAGAGTCGCTTCTGCCTTGGTGCCAATGATGGTCGTATGCGCGTTTGGCGCCGTGCAGGTGAGCGCCACAATCAGGACTGCATACGACCGAGGCACACAGGGCCAACACCCGGCATCATGGTGTGGGGAGCGATCTCCTACACTGGCCGTACATCGTCGAGGGGACACTGAATAGTGCACGGTACATCCAAACCGTCATCGAACCCATCGTTCTACCATTCCTAGACCGGCAAGGGAACTTGCTGCTCCAACAGGACAATGCACGTCCGCATGTATCCCGTGCCACCCAACGTGCTCTAGAAGGTGTAAGTCAACTACCCTGGCCAGCAAGATCTCCGGATCTGTCCCCCATTGAGCATGTTTGGGACTGGATGAAGCGTCGTCTCACGCGGTCTGCACGTCCAGCACGAACGCTGGTCCAACTGAGGCGCCAGGTGGAAATGGCATGGCAAGCCGTTCCACAGGACTACATCCAGCATCTCTACGATCGTCTCCATGGGAGAATAGTAGCCTGCATTGCTGCGAAAGGTGGATATACACTGTACTAGTGCCGACATTGTGCATGCTCTGTTGCCTGTGTCTATGTGCCTGTGGTTCTGTCAGTGTGATCATGTGATGTATCTGACCCCAGGAATGTGTCAATAAAGTTTCCCCTTCCTGGGACAATGAATTCACGGTGTTCTTATTTCAATTTCCAGGAGTGTATATATTTTGTATGACGCGTCTATTGCATTATAAAGTGTCTCAGTGCATCGGGCGGCAGCCGTGCGTTACGTCGGAGCCACGGATCGGTGAGCTACACTCATATGTTATGGCAATTCGCTGTGGTAATGCAATAATTTTTCTGGATTTTCCTGCAACGTTTGACTGCTGCAGTAGCACTTGCCACTGAAGTTTCGGAGTGTTACTTCGTAATACTTCCTATGTAGCAGTCCGTCGTCTGCTCTTCTTTTTCCCTCGCTCGGAGTTAGTGTGGCAATGCTCTCCTTCCTTCCACTACATCGGCGGCACGCCGTAACACTCTCACACCAAAGCCGAGCTAGACGCGCTTGCCAGGTAGAACTTTAAATGAAAAATTATTGTGCATTGTGACGGTATGTTTTACCAGCGATAGGAAAGAACAATCTTTGTGGTCTTATCATGCACTGCATCTTTTCATGAAAACCATTCCTCCTGAAAAGATATCAAATCATTTATCACATCTCTTTCCCTTAGTCGTCTTTCTTTTTCTTTTTTTTTATACTATGCGTATTAGTTTTGACCTATTTTACAATTAGCAATTGCAATAAGGGACTCTTCTCTAGTTTCTAAGAACACACATACTACTTCTTCACAACACTGTGAAATTACAGTATTAGTGGCAGTGGGCAAGAAATTACGACATGCAGTAGTTGTTTCTCAGTTGTAATACAATTAACCGCCGCTTAAAGTCCTGTGAAGGGGCCAGTAACTGTCTCTAGCCGACTTGGAGATCAATATCACAATTTTAATTACAATATTCACTCTCACTAAAGGAATTACGGGCACTGCTTGTTACTGTACTTCTGCATTCTACACTGTCTAACATTCTGCGTGGTGTCTGTTGTTCTAACAAGGGAACCTCCCCATCGCACCCCCCTCAGATTTAGTTATAAGTTGGCACAGAGGATAGGCCTTGAAAAACTGAACACAGATCAATCGAGAAAACAGGAAGAAGTTGTGTGGAACTATGAAAAAATAAGCAAAATAAACAAACCGAGTAGTCCATGTGAAAGATAAGAAACAACAAGGATAAAGTGAGCTCAGGAACGCCGTGGTCCCGTGCTTAGCGTGAACAGTCAGTCTGCTTTCGGCCGGTGAGCGGCGAGGACGTCTTGTTTACGTCCCGTCCGCAGAGTCGCGAGCGCGCGTAGTTTGTTTACTTCCTCGCCGCAGCTAATACTCGCGTCCGTTAACACTGAGTCGCCATGGCTCATTCGTACAGAAAAGATACCATCAAGATCAGCTTCCAGCCCGACTACGCACGACCACGAGCCTTTGAAGTCGAACGATTCATCCGTGACGAAGTTCAAATACCAACACAGCACATCATCGGTATCCACCTATCCATTACAAGTAGCGTCGTTTACGTCAAGATGGTCGATGACGAGTTATGTCGCGCAGTTGTGAACAGATGCGCGAACACTCTCAAGTTCAAACACTCCGATGGTCACATCGGAGAGGTTACTGTTGACCATGCTGGACTAGGATTACGCACACTAAGAGTCTTCGAACTCCTTTTCGAAGTACCACCGGACGTCGTTACCTCAGCTTTCCGCCCTTATGGGACGGTAATTAGCCACGTGGCCGAAAAATGGAACACCTTCGAGACGTACCAAGTCCTCAACGGCGTCCGACAAGTGAAAATTGAATTAAAGAAACATGTGCCGTCCTACTTAGTTACAGGTGGCTGTCGAGCAATAATAATGTACGACGGCCAACCTCGTACTTGTTCTGGTTGCGGTCAGGAGGGTCATGTGCGCTCGGCGTGTATTCAACGTCGGGTTACACAACTTCCATTGCATGACACGACACCACCTCCTACGCTCACGGCCCTCCCCCTCAATTACGCAGAGGTGACACGATCGACCGTCATGACAGACGACAACCCCCCCCCGGAAGACAGGAAGCGTTCGAATGAGCATCTGTCGCCGGTCCTGGATTGACCAACACCATTACGGTGTCTGCAGGGGTTGAAGAACGCCGCCCATCGACTCCCCATGAAGATTCGGACGAGAGAATGGAACTCGACGCTAGGGTTGTACCGACCTCTGCCTTTCTACCTGAGGGGGATGCTATACGGGAACCACAAACTCTTTCTGACACAGAAACCCACGTCCGCAAACAAAGGTCACCGAGAAAACATAAAAAGCGACGTCGCACACCCTCGGACGATTGCCTCCAGCGGACGTCTTCTCCAGTTGACGACCGGACGGCCGACGAAACGACGAGGAAAATGGATGACACGAGATCGCCCTCACCTGTCACTTTGTCTGATTTAGACAAACCTGATTCCGCTCTCTCGGACCAACGGATGGCCAGCACAGCGCCCGCCGTTGGTACACAACCGGAAACAACTGTGGATTCACCCTTAGTCACTCAGCCCACAAGTGTTCTACCGCAGCCACCGTTAACTTACGGACCTTGGGCGGATGACATTGAAGGCGATTCTACGGCCGCTGTGGTGGATGAGGAGAGGGGTCTCTCCTCCCACACCTCGGCCCCTCCCGAGTAGCAACAATGACGGCGCGGACGCGGCCAGCAGATCACAGGCCCCACCTTTTACGGCGACACTGACGGCGGCCCCCACCGCAGGAGACGATCTACAGACCTATCGCTTAACGACCATCAACATTAACACCATTCGGACACGTATGAAGTTGTCGCTGCTCAAAGACATGCTCAATGCAGCAGACGTTGACATTGTCTTTCTCCAAGAAGTCTTCGTCGCCGATTTCCCGGGTATGTATGGTTATACGGCTCATGTGTCCCACGCCTCGCCTACTAACAGTGGAGTCGCCATTCTCCTCAGAGAGGGCCTCGAGGCGGACAAGTCCGATATCTCCCCGACGCTAGAGGAATGGCCGTAACGGTGCAAGGCGTCCGGTTTATCAATGTGTACGCCCCTTCCGGAACGAATCGCCGTCGTGACCGATCGCTCTTCTTCGCAGAAGGAATAGCACCGCTTCTTCAGGGCAGGCACGATGACTTGATATTAGGGGGCGATTTCAATTGCACCCAAGCACCTAAAGATCAGCTGCCACGCCATTCACCGTGCCCCGAACTTGGGACACTCATCGGCGATCTCCAGCTGGTAGATACATGGAAACATGTCCGAGGAAATAGACCGGGATACACCCATTTCACGAGTCACTCGTCTAGTCGCATCGATAGGATTTACGTCTCCCGTTCTCTCGCGGCAACAGTGAGTGACGCAGAGGTGTGGCCAGTAGCCTTTTCTGATCACGAGGCCTATATATGTGCCGTCACCCTTCGTCGCCAACGGGTGTGGCGCAGCCGACATCCCTGGAAATTAAAACTTGCTCGCTTCTCCGGATTGTCGACGCGCCATCGAAGACACGTGGAGTTTGTGCGTCCGCCGCCTCCCAACGTATCCTACGTCGATTAGTTGGTGGTTAACCTGCGCCAAGCCGGCCCTACGGCGAACCTTTATTACGTATGGTCGTGCGACTGCTGCTTGGAGGCGGCAGACCCTTGATTTTTATTTCACCGTCCTTCGCGAATGCGCCTCCTTGCCACCCACACCGGAACGACAGCTGACAGTTCAGCGTGCGAAAGCACAGATCGTAGCCCATATGCGCCGACACCTCGAAGGGACGATCGTCCGAGCGCGGACAAAAGACAGACTCGCAACGGAACGACCCACCATGTACCACGTCATCCGAGAACGTACACTGCGAAGACGGGCGCTGATACATGCCATCACCACTGAGGACGGCCATCATCACACCACACAACGCGATATTGCTGCAGCCTTCTTCGACCATTACGCACGGCTTTATTCTGCTCAATGTTCCGACCCGACGACGGTGACAGCAGTCTCACAACTGGTTTACGGCATTGTCCCACAGGATTTACAAACTGAATTATTGAACGACATTACGGAAGACGAAGTTATCGACGCCATCGGTAAAGTAGCGGCGAATAAGTCTCCTGGCCCCGACGGGCTCCCTGTGGAGTTTTATAGAACTTTCCAGTATTTACTGGCTCCCAAGTTAACAGACATCTGTAGGGAGCTTATGTCCCCCGCGGTGCCGCTCCCTGCGACCTTCGTAGAAGGAATAATTATACCGGTTCACAAGCCTAAAGGTGGGGCTCGAATACAAGATTACCGCCCGCTAACACTCGTCAACTGCGACATGAAGATATTCACCAGACTATTAGCAAACCGTCTACGACCGACCCTACCTTACGTCATTTCGCCAGATCAGACTTCCCTAGGGGGTATCAACAACATCCACACAGCACTGTGTCGATACCGTGACTTAATAGCCCTAGCCAGGGCACGCCGCATCCCGGAAGCGCTGGCATCACTAGATTTTAGCCAAGCTTTTGATCGAGTGGATCACGCGTATCTAACGTCCGTTCTCCAGCACTTGCAGTACCCACAGCAATTCACAGACGTCGTGATAAGCCTCCTCCGAGGGGCGACTTCCAAAGTGCTCGTTAACGGGCGTCTCTCGCAGTCCCTCCCGATTTTCCGCTCCGTGCGTCAAGGCTGCCCCTTGTCGACGTTACTATATGCTCTGGCACTGGAACCGCTCCTCCGTGGCCTCCGTCAACGCCTCACCGGTCTTACCCTACGTGACGTCACATTTCGCTGTAGAGCATATGCAGACGACCTGGTTCTCGTGTTCCGCAATCGCGACGATGTAAACAGAGCACTGGAATGGATTACCACGTACGGTGTGGCTTCCGGCAGCTGTCTCAACGTCGCCAAATCGGTCGCCATGGCCATAGGAGACGGGTTGACCCCAGCGTGTGTCGAACCCCTACAGCTTCGTGGCACTATCAAATGTCTCGGAATAGAGTTTCACGACGACATACGGCGCACCGCGGCTCTTAACTACCGCCGCTTATTACAACAAATTCGGGTCCAGATCTTCAACCTTCGTCTGCGGACCCTCGACATTCTCCAAAGGACACACTTCGTCAATGTTTACCTCGCATCGCGCCTTCCACACACAGCGCGTGTTCTCCCAATACCGTTACTGATGGCTTGACGTCTATTAGCGGCATTCGGAGCCAACGTTAGTACAGGCATGCTCTTCAAAGTCAGTTATGAGTAACTGACCCTTCCCCCAGAAAGGGGAGGTCTTGGTCTAGTCCATGTCCACGACAGAGCTGTGACCCTGTATGTCAGCTCACACATCAAGCTGTGGCGCCACCACCCGGAAAGTTTGACAGGTTTGCTGTTGGAGTCCTTAGTTCCGCCCTCCCTTATGCCCCCACTGACGACGCAAGACATACCCCCACCCTTCTGCTACTTCGGGAACTTTTACATTGAACACAGCTATGTCCGTATCGCAGTACCACCGACGAAACAGGCGTCGGCGCGGGATATATATCATGTCCTACAGCAGAGGCGCCCACCAAACATCGTGGAGACCAAAAGCCCTCAGGTTAATTGGCAGGTGGTGTGGAAGACGATTCACGCGGTTCCACTGGACACAGCCGTCCGATCCACATGGTACATCACAGTCAATGGTAAACAGATCACCCGATCACGCCTCCACAAGATAAACATGGCGGAATCGCCTCTCTGCGTAGACTGCGGAATACCAGACACGGACGAACACCGTCTCACATGTGGCGCGGCAGAAGACGTATGGCGCTTGGTGCGACAAATTTTGTCGTATTTTCTACGAGTGACTCCGGAACACATTACACTTCGGTTTCTACTATTTCCGGATCAACAGTATTTCCCGCGCGCCAAGACCAACGCTGTCACGCGGATCCGTGCGATTGCGGTACACTACTTATTTCACGATGGACCTAAAGATGTATTAGACTTTTGGAACTACCTACAAGAACGACATTGCAAGATCGTACGGAACCCAAAATACAGACAGTATTTTTCTAATTACTTAGGGAGTGCCCTACGCGACCCTCCACGCAGCTGGATCATCAACAGGTAGGAGAAGATACCCACTGAGTGAGCTGACATGACTAAGTTCGACTCTCGGTGGAACAACATGATATACGTGAAGACGTACCTGGATGATGAAGCGTAAGGAGAGTAGCGACACACCCTTCTGCATCCTGTATGAAGCACTTTTTTTTTCGTTTTCCCCATATACATTACCTCGGTGTAGGAACGTGCCGAGATATTGTTTTCTTTTTCTCATAGCACGATGCGGTGCTAGATACATTTATTTTTGTTGTGGTATAAAGTAAAACCACATTAAGAATCTATTAAAAACAGTAAATAAAAAATAAAAAACGAAAAATAAAAAATAATAAAAAAACAAAAAATAAAAAAACAGCTGCGGAACGAGAGGCCTTGGGTTCAAGTCTTCCCTCGAGTGAAAATTTTAATTTAATTTTTTTCAGACAGTTATTGTCTGTCCGTCCGTCCGTCCGATGTGAGGTAACTGCGCCGTAGTATGGGGACGCTACACCTAAACAAACATCGAAACACACGACGTTAGTCGACTACAGCGCACGGAAGAGAGAGTATTGATGCTAACGAGGCTCCCTGGCTGTCAGTTGACTGTTCGCTACTTTGGGCGAGAGTGCATTAAATACGTGAGATGTATTTCGTGGGCAATATGTTTTCGGTTCCCATTTGAGAGGCACGTTCTTTCGTTTACTAATCACACGGTTTTGCGGTGCGGTCGCAAAACACAGACACTAAACTTATTACACTGAACAGAGATGTCAATGAACGAACGGACAGCTCATAACTTAGCGAAAATAAAAAATTTAAACTTTTCACTCGCGGGAAGACTTGAAACTAGGACCTCTTGTTCCGGAGCTACTCACGCTAACCACGGGACCACGGCGCTCCTGACCTCAGATCAATCTTGATGTTACATATCTTGCACATGGACTACTCAGTTTGTAAATTTTGCTTATTTTTTTTCATAGTTCCACACAACTTCTTCCTGTTTTCTCGATTGATCTGTGTTCAGTTTTTCAAGGCCTATCCACTGTGCCAACTTATAACTAAATCTGAGGGGGGTGCGATGGGGAGGTTCCCTTGTAAGTCGTGTCTCCCTACCACTTTCGCGCAACGACGCTCTGAGCGTGTTTCTTAGGGAATTGACTAGTTTGAACCTGGGACCTGTTGCTGGTAAGGAGACGCCAGACCACACATGACATGTAGAGTTCAGAAGAGTTCAGTGAGACTAGCGATGATATCACCAAATACTTAATGATTTCAGCGTCAGCTCCACTGCACTCCCTGTAAAAGAATCTTAATACTAACTAAATTTAGTGGAAGGGGTTCAAGGCTTTCCTATTTTTAGTTATCTGGTAAAATAACGTCGAAGAAGCAGTTAAGTTTACCATTGGAAATTTTATTCTACTCATAAAACATTGTTTAATAATTGCACTATTGATAAAAGGAAATACTTTAATACAGGATGATAAAAACCAACTGCGTTCAACAAAAATGTGAACGAATATTCCCTGAATGGGTTTCCAAGTTCTACAATGGATCGAAGGATGACCTATGCCATATCACATCTAGAATCTAGGTTTAAATTAAGTTTCACAAAAGAGAAAACTATCAAAATGGTCTACAGTGACCCTCAATTATCTTTAATTACTTATCTAACTTGTCGTAAATTACAGTGGCTGATGTGGCTTCTCAATAATTATATAACAGAAAAATCATAGCGTTTCAGATTTTAACTTACGTAGCAAATGTGAATACCATGAGCTTTAATTGACGATCGACACTAGTATTACGTAAAAAGGGGATGTAACAGATGAGACTTCTGCAGTTCTGAGTGAAGCCTTATGCACTCAAAAATGCAGCATCGCGTGCGTTCATTACCTTGTCGGTGTTCGTCAGGGGGCGGCGGACGGCGCAGCTCCATACAGCTCGCCGTCTCGGAAGCAACTCTCCCCTAACTTCTCCTTACTACAATTTACCGAAGTTGGTTTAAAAAAAAACTATCTGGCTGTGTTTTCATCTGACCAATCAGGGTCTCAATGTTAACCTTAAGCTCCGCCTACAAAAATTCTGTCTATCCAATGAGAAACGTTATACTTTTCGTGGTGGGGCAATGTTTTTAAAGTTTGCAACGTAACAGAGACGCGAAAAAGTCTCACGCTAAAACTTGCAGCTGGTGTGGCACTTTTAGTGTTATCGTAAGATCTATACTGTTCTTCTGGAGGGCTCTATCTTTTAACATGGGCTGGGGGGTGGTACTGGTGGTTAGCTGGCGACGTGGGTGTCCGTCCCTTATCGTAGGGCCTTCTAGCTTAACACGGTTCTGCTCTCGGCTTCTGTTCTCGTTTCTCCCCTCGGAACTGCGTCTGTCTCACGGTGGGAAGGTATGACATGCATTTAGGCATTCTTGTGTTAGTCTGTGGTATTCCATTTGCTCACTCGTTACTCGTATTACTTTGGTTAATTTAATGTCACTATGTATTCGGAGGTATGTGACATACTACTAGATTTGCTTATCGTGTCAGGGTTTTCATGGAAGGTGTTGGATTTGCCTGAAACCTTACAACTGCGTCCCACTAGAGATAACACATCTATTTAGAACTGAGTTACCGTTGAGGAAAGTAAAGAGACAACCACGACGATCAATCACTGATGTTGGCTTCTCGTAACCTTTTTCGCAACAGACAGGAAAACCATCTTGCTCTCACATTCTTCTTTTCCAATACCTTGCTGGTCTAATTCTGGATTGTAGGTGGCCGTTCTTCAAGCAATGATGCAAACAAATGTTGGTTATACTATTTACAGAGGCAACTCATTGTGTTAATCAGTATGTCTGTCTCTTACTGTCAGTGCGTTCTTTCTAGTCTTGTTCCCTGATATTTTCTCAATTATGTTTTCAAGTATCTCCGTTCGTTCCACATAACAGATTGTTTCACTGATGTTGTGTGAACTTAAAGCGTGCATCTCTGTTCACATAACTCGTCCATAGGATAACACTGGAACATAACGTCCTTGTGTCCACGCTCACATTCAAAGTTTGGCCTTTTCCCTATCCGGTGTAGATACACCGCATATCGTCCATCGCCCAACAATCACTGTAGAAGCGCCTTGTTCGGTAGAACATGTTTCACCTTAAGTCCTTCTTTTACAGAAGTAAGTTGAAGGCGGATAAAATAAAAGTGACCCAGAAAATATAAACCTGACGCAGAACTGACTCTTGTTAACGAACAGTAGACGTGCCCATAATAGAAAATGTCGAAACCATGATATCGATGCACGAATCGGTTGGTGTCATAGGTAAGCGCATGGGGATCTCCCACATTCCCTATCCGCAGCAATTCGATTTATCATTACGTTTGACTGAGTTGAGACGGGCAGACGCCTTTAGTGGCTAGTTCTGTGCAACACAAAATGGTACTCGCGTTAAAACAACGCGTGGCCATTATTGGGTGTTATGTGAAGCACAGTTCGTGGAAAATGTGTGCGGAAATATTTCCACAAGAGCTTACGTTTGTATATGTTTTGGCAAAATCTCGGCAGAGTCTGCAATGCAAAACTTAGTGGTAAGTTTGTGCATAGGGCCTAACTATCCGAAAAGCGTTCGAATATCGGAAAAATGAGTGAAGAAAAACGCAGAGAAAAGTCCGACGAAATCGCAACACTGTTTATCTGTGGAAGTGTGAATTAACAGATCGTCGTGTCGAAACGTTATCAGAAAGGACCCGCATCTGCGTCCTTACCAATTCACTGTTTTGCTTTAGTTAAACTGTCCAGAGGAACTTCTGCGTGGTGAGTTCTGCCGATGGTTTCCGTGTGATGTGGAATCAAGGTTTTTTCATCAACAATTTTTCATTTATTGAGATAAGGCGTTTTTATGGCCTGTCAGGATATGTGAACTCACAGCACTTGCGCCATTAAGCATCATGAAATCTTCTGTACCTTTAGCAGTCTTTGCATAATCTCAAGATTGGTGTTTGGTTTACAATACGCAGTGTCCTATTTTGTAACTATAGTGTTAATGTTACCCATTACAAATACAAACTGTTTAATGAAGTTTGTGAATAAACTCACAGAAGATAAAAAGCTGTGTGGATGTTTTCAGCGACACAGATCAACACCGCACCACTGCCTCAACTAGGTTGTCGCAGGTGCGTGACGAGAGCTCAGTCAGCAGAGGCAATGCAGCCTCTTGGCCAGCTAGATCGCCCGATCACTCTTCCTGTGATTTTTACCTGCGGAACATATTGAAGAGTGAGTTGTATACAAATAATCCTCACACACTGGAAGAGCTACAGTCGAACGTGACTGATGCTGTCCATCAGCTGGAGCTGGATCTCCTGCACGTGGTTCACAGTAAAATAAGTTGCGCTCGGCACTGCATCGACACCCAAGGTGGCCACTTCCAGCATCTTCTGTGATTTTCGTTACCTGAGGTTGTTAAAACCAGCTGACAAACCCAGTATTGCACGTGTATTCATTTCGAAAATTTTCCGTTAGAAGCGCAAACAAAAAATAAACTGTGTTTTTAGCGTAGTATCGAAAATATTTCATTTCTATGTATTCGCGAGAAGACCACTGAAATTATGAAACAGTTGTAGAAATAAGTAATTATGCATAATGTTCAAATTCTAAGTACAGTATCTCGGACAGTTTCTGTACACTGGACATAGCTGCTTCACGTGGATACAACGCGATGTTGTAAGCATCTCTATGGCAACGGCTCTTCATAGCTGCGTAAACGGGTACTGTCTTTGTCTACAGCCGTTTGCGCTTAGAGTTGAAAGCTGCCAAAAGTGATGCCGCGTATCAGGGATTTCCTTAAGTTGGCTCGACTATAGTAGTATCTTAGGAGTACAGAATAAATGTATCAACATTTCACGCATGATGCGGCATTTCCTCACGCATCTCTGTGTTTATGACATCATATCTCTTGAACTATGTGTCGCGTAATGAAATATTTGCGTACGTATCTTCAGCGGCGTGTGTGGATACCGTTGCTAATAGAGTAAGTAAAAACGAAGCAATCAATGTACGAGAGTTGCCCATAAAGTAATGCACGGCACTTTTTTTTTCTCAGGTGAAAACAATGCTACGATTGCGAAACGTTACGCATGTGTTATTTGAAGTCTCCTGGGTCAGCACGACAAGATAGCGTAGCTGCAGGACGGTTTCAAAATGGCGTCTGTAGCTGATGTATGTTACAAGCAACGTGCCGTCATTGAATTTGTCACTGAAGAGAAAGAAACTATGGAAAATATTCACAAACGCTTGTGCAGAGTCTATGGAGCATCTGCTGTCGACAGATGTACACTTAGTCGCTGGGCACGGAGGGTGAGGTCATCAGAAGGCGGTTCGACGGAGCTCCACGGGTTGCATCGGTCGGGGAGACCATCCACGGCTGTCACACCTCACACACCTGACCTAGTCTCCTCGGACTTCCACTTGTTTGGGCCATTAAAGGATGCTATTCGTGGGAGATATTTTGAGTATGATGAGGACTGTAGGAGGATACAAGATGACTTGGACAGGATTTGTGATTGGTGTAAAGAATGGCAGCTAACTCTAAATACAGACAAATGTAAATTAATGCAGATGACTAGGAAAAAGAATCCCGTAATGTTTGAATACTCCCTTAGTAGTGTAGCGCATGACACAGTCACGTCGATGAAATACTTGGGCGTAACATTGCAGAGCGATATGAAGTGGGGCAAGCATGTAATGGCAGTTGTGGGGAAGGCGGATAGTCGTCTTCGGTTCATTGGTAGAATTTTGGAAAGATGTGGTTCATCTGTAAAGGAGACCGCTTATTGAACGCTGGTGCGAGCTATTCTTGAGTACTGCTCGAGCGTTTGGGATCCCTATCAGGTCGGATTGAGGGAGGACATAGAAGCAATTCAGAGGCGGGCTGCTAGATTTGTTACTGGTAGGTTTGATCATCACGCGAGTGTCACGGAAATGTTTCAGGAACTCGGGTGGGAGTCTCTAGAGGAAAGGAGGCGTTCTTTTCGTGAATCGCTACTGAGGAAATTTAGAGAACCAGCATTTGAGACTGACTGCAGTACAATTTTACTGCCGCCAACTTACATTTCGTGGAAAGACCACAAAGATAAGAGAGATTAGGGCTCGTACAGAGGCATATAGGCAGTCATTTTTCCCTCGTTCTGTTTGGGAGTGCAACAGGGAGAGAAGATGCTAGTTGTGGTACGATGTACCCTCCGCCACGCACCGTATGGTGGATTGCGGAGTATTTATGTAGATGTAGATATAGGACGTGATTCACACAGTGAAGCACTGGCGCCACTATCAGGACAAGGATTCACACCGACAGGACATACACGCCCTTGTTTCGCGCTGGAGGAAGGCCATAGAACGGGATGGAGAATACGTAGGCAAATAGTGTGTGTAGATAAAACACCATTCTTTCGTCTGTGTTATTCTCATCATGTTCATTAAAGAATTGGTGAAGAAAGAAAATGCCGTGCATTGTTTTCTGGGCAACCCTCGTAAACGTTGTGCACAACGCGTCATTTTTTGTGCATCTCAATGTTTGCGACGTCATACCTTTTGAACTGTGTGTGGTATCAAGATATAATTTTTTACATGCATTTAGCGGTATATTTGCATACTGCCTGCGAAATTTATTGCGAGTGGAATTAGTGGCACAGAAGTAATACATGTGAAAATCAAGCATGACGCAGGAGTTTTTCACGTACCTCGTTGTTTATGCATTATATCTTCTGAACTATGGTAGGTAGGTAGTTCTTAGCCCACAGCGATTGCTACCTGACAGTAAGGGATATGTGTACCAAGTTTGGTTGAAATCGGTGCAGCAGTTTCGGAGGAGATCTGAAACATACACACATACAAACACCCATTTTTATAATGTGTATGAATTTTCTGGGCTATTTTTATTTTCCCTAGCCTGTTTATTATGAATTCGAAGCTCTTTTGGTGATACATCTTACTCGCGTTGCCAGACGTTGTGGCCGAGCGGTTCTAAGCGCTTCAGTCTGGAACCGCACTGCTGCTACGGTTGCAGGTTCGAATCCTGCCTCGGGCATGGATGTGTGTGCTGTCCTTAGGTTAGCTAGGTTTAAGTAGTTCTAAGTCCAGGGGTCTGATGACCTCAGATGTTAGGTCCCATAGTGCTCAGAGCCATTTTGAACCACTCGCGTTGCCAAAGGTCAGTTGAGAGGATCTTAATTCCTCCCATACATTTGTAGATGGTCCCCTTTATCTTTTCTACTTTCGTCATGTATCTTTAGCTTTAGATGCGGCTGACAGATGGCAGCGCCGCACTGAATTTCACTGCAAGCGATGGTGAGGTCTGGCCGCGCGTGCAGCTCTTTTTAGCGGAGCGCCGCGCCGCGCCTCTATCGACGGACTGCCAAGTGGCACCAGGTGCGGTGAGGGGGAGGGGCGCGCCGGCTCCCCATTGGTCGGCCGTAACCCCTGACCCCTCCCCGTCGGCGAGCACGCGAAGGGGTGCGGGGGTGGCAGACAGCCCGGCCAGAGTTTTGGGCGCGCCGCCGCGTCACGCACTTGTGTAATCACGGGACGCCCCATTGTTGGCGGCGTGGCCTTTGGCTCCCCAGGCCTATTCTTCCGGCGGCTGCCTTTCTATTATTTAATATCGGCCATCTGCCCCATCTGCGGTCTCATTACTGCCGCGGCTGTTTCGCCACCCTTCACTCCCTTCGCAGAGAGATGTAATTAAATACGACTGCATCACACAGCCTGGTAAAAGCTACTTCGCCGACAGTCCATATCGTATTATAGTATCGCACTGCGGCTTCCGCAATGTATTCCGTCAACCTTGGCGAGACAAAAGAGGCATACAAAACGCAGTTACTCGTAGGAAAGTGTCAAAAGTATTTTTACTACTGAATCAACGTTTCCAGCATTTTCATCGCCTTGTTCGTTAGCATTAAAGTTGACTAGAGGTCACAAAATAATACGTGACGCAGGAAGCAAAGAGGTCGCAGAAAGCGGATTAACGCAGGCAGAGAGGACTTTCCTGGACGAATGAAATCTATTGATATCGAACATCGGCCTTAATTTGAGAATGAAATTTCTAAGAACGTACAGTTGGAGCAGCGTTTCATGGGAGTGAATCATGGTGGTTGGGCCTAGGTGTTAGCAGAGGAAAGGAAATCCTGGTGGGGCGCATCAAATCAGTCACAGGACTGGTGGGAAAACAAAACCTCTGTTCCTATTCGCCCTCGACATCATGGAGAGCGCGACAATACCATTCAGAAAAAGCTTACTGATATACTGGTGTCCACTGCCAGAAGCCTTCGGTCATTCCCACCATTGATAAAATGCATTTACGAGTACTCTTACTTCCTGAATATTAAATAGTCAACATCACTCCGCCTGTATCCTTACCCCTGGCCACTGTGCCCCGTCTGTATCCAACACATTTCTCCAGTCTAGCACCTATTTGTCCAATCCTTCCTCTTCCAACGAAACGATAATTAATTGCCACGGCACGTACTTGTCTTTTGCGGTTTACCACAATACCAGTCCTTCCCTCCAGACATAAATGCCTCTGTCCTTCACTATACATTCCAGAAACGTTGCACAACCCCACATATGAGTCCTCATAAAATCCTACCTACACCACCCAATCGATCGTTTATCTCTTCTTTCCTTCAAAAGCTACAGGTTTTCTTTCCACGTATGCATTCGCTAGTGCATGCAGTCCAGTAACATCAACAAGGTTGTCTGTCACCATCGTCCTCGTCTTCTCCAAATAATATTAATCGTCCGGGAAACCTTGAAGGGTCACAACATTAATATCACCATGCAATTTCTGTGTTAATAACCAGAAGCATCGGAATATTTAATCATAAAACAACTTCTTCATTTCCTGTTAGAGACTACTTACTGCCTGTAACGCTTCTCATCTTTCCGTCCATCTTTCCATAGTCACGTATTTCCTTTGATTTGTGCTACCTTTCTTTTTTGTTTTCTTTTTTTTCTGGCAATGTAGGAAAAGATAGATTGCTCTTCATCGTAAAGATAAATTGCACACACGCACAATGAAAAGAAACTTACACATAAGCTTTCGGCCATAGCCTTCGTAGGAGAAAGATAAATTGCACACACGCACGCACAATTAAAAGAAACTTACACATAAGCTTTCAGCCATAGCCTTCGTAGGAGAAAGATAAACAGACACCATTCTTTCACACGAGCAAGTACACCTCAAGCATACATGACTGTCAACTCCAGCATCTCAAGCCATTCGCATTCTAGCTTGAGCTGCCTGAATTGACAGTCATGTGTGCGTGAAGTGAATGTGTAAATGAATGGCGTGTGTTTCTCTTTTCCGATGAATGCTGTGGCCGATAGCTTATGTGTAAGTACCTTTTAATTGTTTGGATTCTGGTTTGGTAAAAAATATATACTGCAAGTTAGTGTGTCATTTTAACGGTAAGTGGTAATCTGTCTTGTCCTACATTGTTGCTATTCCTTCCTGGGGTACCCACTGTTTTATTTTATTGGTGTTTTTTTCAGGATACGTTCAGTTTCTGTATATTTCCACTCTTTTTCTCCTCTTATAAAGGAAAAAAAAAATGTGTAGACTACGGCTAGGCCATGCTGAAACATAGCCTTCTTGTGACACGTGCTGCCCAAGCAACGTAAGCCGGAGACTTTCTCTTACCGGACCCTCCACAAACCTTCCTCAGGAGTAGCGTCTATGGTCAATAAACTCTTGAGGCGTCATATTGTAGAACACATAACATTGTTGTCAGTGATGTATGCCACGCAGGGATATCCATGTTCCAATTACTGTTAGTTTGTTGATGAAGAGGTATTCCGAGTTTGAAAACTGTTTGGATCCTGGTTCGGTAAAAAATATATTCTTCTGGTTTCAGTACTTGTTTAGTTATGTGCTTGCTAAACGTCTCGTAATTTAAGAATCAATGTAGCTCTACCTAGTGTATTTTGGATATATGCTCTCGTTTCTTGATTATATTTACCTGTTTGTCATTAGTGTACCGACACTATTGAAAGATGTGAGATTTCCAAGAATAATGGTGACTATTCGAATACAGTAAGATTAGGTAGCTTCAGATTACAAGACGTTTATAAATTAATATTTCACCTGCCCTACCTGTGTGGTGGTATTTACCGCCAGGCGCTCTTTCACAGTCGGTAAACCTCTTATATGCACTCATCAGGTTACGACAATTTTTACCTTTCACCGGATATTTACTTATATGACGCTGCATTTGGTTTCTCTAGATTCATTAGTCGGGACACGGTGTGCCTAAGGTCAGCTTGCCCTTCAACTTCGTGCCAGACGGCCTCAAGACTCCACAGACTAATGACCACAGACTTGTCACTCCATGGCCTCTACCTGTACTTGCAACGCCTTGGGCGCCGCCATGCATGCTAACGTAGTGAAAAATGCACACGGGACTGCTCGTCTTAAGTGACACGCTTGTTAGCAAAGAAGCGATGGAGCATTAGGATTCAAAAACACTTCGGCGACGTCGTCAGACTGGACATGGATCGGATAGGGAATCGGCCGTAGCCACTTCAAAGGAACCACGCCAGAAGTCGTGTCCAGTGTGTTATGGAAACCTCACACTGGATGACCAGAGCTAGTTTCTTCGAAGTACGAGCCAGCTGCCTCCATCACTGCTGCACCTTTATCGGTGTCACTTGTTGGCGTCCGTCCCGGCTTATGATTTTGGGTACGAAGATGACGCAAAGAGAAGGTATCACCGTTTGGCATAACGCCTCTCTTTCCGACCTGGAGGAGATGTTTCAGAAAAGACTCGTTCGCTTCAAGGCGACCGCGTTGCACGACAAAGGAGACAGCAGGAGTAAATATGTATAATACACTATCTGTTCGACTGCCTGTTTGATAATCTGTTGACGTGACCTGATTGTTTAGCGGAAGGTACACCGCACTGTATCGCGAAACTCGGAGAAGATCCGCCAAGCTGAATGTGGTTTTCAGGACCTTTCTGTCCATATACCGAGTATCTTCCCAATTTTACCCTTAGAAACCCGGCATACAAATACTCAAAATGCGATTCCGCACAGAAAAAATTTTACACGATTCACTGACATATTGCTCATACCATTTTCTTTTTTAGAAACAGCTGACTTTGTTTATAACAAGTAGAAAACTTTGGCTCACAATAAATATAATTCATAAATCATAGTTATTCCGCGGTAGAATTTCCTGTTTATGGTAACAAACGTTAGTTTTCTTACAATGTATATTACTAACTGATTTGAAATGAAAGGAGTAGGGCCTATGTGGAGTACGGCTGGGACGCAAGAAAAAGGGAGTTGTCTCGCTTTTTCAGACGCTAAAGTATTGTCGTAATCATTAGAAGAGATGACAGATGAAACCACTGCAAACGGCTATAGAAGGTTCACAAATCTCTACGGAAAGGCACAGTATAACACTAACATAAAGCCAGCTCCTTGACGGATGACAACAGAAGAACGAAAAATTCAGAAGGTGTAAAGGTTTAAATGCGTAGGAGAACGAATAGAATCTGGGCTGGGGGAAGAATAAGTTATTGAAACAAGAGTAACTATGAAGAATTTAGCATACATGCTTATTATATACATCTACAATAAGAAGAATCTCTCGATCAATGAAGAAATGAGACATTACCAGCCTGTGACCTATGTTGAAGCCTTATACACAGCAGAAAACTTGACTCTCGTAACAACAGAATTATTTAGGGGCTGTAACATGTGCAACGAGGGATTCTCGGCAGGATACACAGCATTCAAAGAAAAGGAGGCCGTCTGTACAGAAGACGAGAGAACTGTATCTGCAGACAGATAGAATTCCGGACTCCACCAGGGAAATAAAGACCAGTCCTTCGCCAGGGGAAGCTGACACATCAGATAATACAGTTCATTCTAAAAAAGAGAACAGAAGTACACTGGATCCAAGAGGTACAAACGGATATAGAAGAAATAATCGTGCAGGAAACAGAAATTTACAAAAAAGTGGCATTCAAACAAAAAATTCAGGATAACAACGTTTCCTGGACGGAATTAGATCTAGATTAAAATCAGTTTGTGGAGAAGAGCGAAGAAGGTTGCGATGTACAGAAAGAACGAGTATGCGACACGGTTAAAAATCGGCAGAAACGAATGTGATCCTAATTAATGTGGCCATCAGATGCCCAAAGTGAACAGATGGAGAATATATAATTTCTGAATTGTGAATGGGGTAGTACCCTAATTTTCCTTTTTTTCTCAATTACTGGCCGTAGACTAACACTATGGGAATGATTCCCTGATTTCTTAAAACGTATTCTGTTATCTGCTACTTCGTGTCAGTGTTTTCTCACGTTCCTTTCCTCGCCTAGTGTACAGATACTCTCCTCATTTCTTATGTAGATAATAAATATTCAGCATTCTTCTCTGAAGCTTTCTCCCAAGCACATCGATTCACCTCTTTTCCGAGTTTCCCACAGTCCGCAGTCGCGTGGTATGTGTTACGACTGCAGTTTGTCTGAATAGTGTAAACGTGCTGCAGAAAATTAGTAAACAGATGGAGTGGCTTTGACGTGTACAAACACCTTGAGGTGGCTAGGGCTGGCGTAATGCACATGCAGTATTGCCAGCTGTGTGCATACGCCTGCTGCCAGCCATCGGAGGCCTTCTGCTTGCAGCCGCTTCTACTGCTTATACCTGCTGCCTCATGCCTTCAGCTGCTGGTACCTGCTGTCTGCTGCCTGCTAGATGATATCTGGACCACACAAGTACAAGGCTGTCAACGTTAATCCACGTATTTCAGTTTTTGAAGTTTTAAGATCACCCTTTCAACGTTGACCTTAACTAAAGCTTCATTATCAGAGTTATCGGTTCTAGAGTTATAACTGGAGTTGTAGTCCAAATCAAAGCTTCGAAGCTTCCGGTGTTGGAGGCAAGGCAAAGCTTCATTACACCCCATGTTCAGGTACAACGCAGGCAACTCCTTATTTCAGTCAGCAAGTCGCACACATCTGCAGGCCACAGTCTCCACAGTAGTCACCAGTATGGGGACAGACGACACTGAGTTGGAGGCTCGGCATTTACATTTGGAAGGAGCAGGTTTCAAAATTCTGTCCAGTGATCGCAATTTAGGTTGTCTGTGGTTAATCCAAATCACGCAGTATCGTGTCTCCCATTTCATCTTCACCTACATCCTCTTCCATTTCCATAATATTGTCCTCAAGTACATCGCCCTTGTATAGACCCCCTATATACTCCTTCCACCTTCCTGCTTTCCCTTCTTTGCTTAGAACTGATATTCACACAAGTGGTTCTCTTTTCTCCAAAGGCCTCATTAATTTTCCTGTAGGCAGTATCTATCTTACCCCTAGTGAGACAAGCCTCTACATTCTTACATATGTCCTCTAGCCATCCCTGCTTAGCCATTTTGCACTTCATGTCGATCTCTGAGACGTTTGTATTCCTTTTTGCCTGCTTCATTTACTGTATTTTTATATTTCTCCTTTCATCAATTAAATTCAGTATCTCTTCTGTTACCCAAGGATTTCTACTAGCCCTCGTCTTTTTACCTACTTGATCCTCTGCTGCCTTCACTACTTCATCCCGCAGAGCTACCCATTCTTCTTCTACTGTATTTCCTTCCTCCATTCCTGTCAATTGTTAACTTATGCTCTCCCTGAAACTCTGTACAACCTCTGGTTTAGTCAGTTTATCCAGGTCCCATCTCCTTAAATTCCCACCTTTTTGCAGTTTCTTCAGTTTTAATCTACAGTTCATGACCAATAGATTGTGGTCAGAGTCCACATCTGCCCCTGGAAATGTCTTTCAGTTTAAAACCTGGTTCCTAAATCTCTGTCTTACCATTATGTAATCTATCTCATACCTTCTAGTATCTCCAGGATTCTTCCATGTATACAACCTTCTTTTATGATTCTTGAACCAAGTGTTAGCTATGATTAAGGTATGCTCTATGCAAAATTCTGCCAGACGGTTTCCTCTTTCATTTCTTTCCTTCTCTCCCTTTTCCTCGTCACCCATGACTATTAAATTTTCGTCTCCCTTCACTTCCTGAATAATTTCTTTTATCTCATGTTACATTTCATCAATTTCTTCATCATCTGCAGAGCTAGTTGGCATATAAACTTGTACTACGGTAGTAGTCGTGGGCTTCGTATCTATTTTGGCCACAATAATGCGTTCACTATGCTGTTTGTAGTAGCTTACCCGCACTCGTATTTTTTATTCATTATGAAAACTACTCCTGCATTACCCCTATTTGTTTTGCATTTATAACCCTGTATTCACCTGACCAAAAGTCTTGTTCCTCCTGCCACCGAACTTCACTAATTCCCACTATATCTAACTTTAACCTATCCATTTCACTTTTTAAATTTTCTAACCTACCTGTCCGATTAAGGGATCTGATATTCCACGCACCGAACCGTAGAACGCCAGTTTTCTTTCTCCTGATAACGACGTCCTCTTGAGTAGTCCCCGCCCGGAGATCCGAATGGGGGACTATTTTTCCTCCGGAATATTTTACCCAACAGGACGCCATCATCATTTAACCATACAGTAAAGCTGCTTGCCTTCGGGAAAAATTACGGCTGTAGTTTCCCCTTGCCAGCAGAGTGAAGAGGGTGTAGATCAAGATGAAATGGGAGATACGATATTGCGTGAAGAGTTTGACAGAGCACTGAAAGAGCTAGGTCGAAACAATTCCCCGGGAGTAGACAACATTCCATTAGAACTACTGACGGCCTTGGGAGAGCCAGTCCTGACAAAACTCTACCATCTGGTGAGCAAGATGTATGACACAGGTAAAATACCCTCAGACTCCAAGAAGAATATAATAATTCCAATCCCAAAGAAAGCAGGTGGCCCGCATCTCGTGGTCGTGCGGTAGCGTTCTCGCTTCCCACGCCCGGGTTCCCGGGTTCGATTCCCGGCGGGGTCAGGGATTTTCTCTGCCTCGTGATGGCTGGGTGTTGTGTGATGTCCTTAGGTTAGTTAGGTTTAAGTAGTTCTAAGTTCTAGGGGACTGATGACCATAGATGTTAAGTCCCATAGTGCTCAGAGCCATTTTTTGAAAGCAGGTGTTGACGGATGTGAAAATTACCGAACTATCAGTTTAATAAGTCACAGCTGCAAAATACTAACACGAATTCTGTACAGACGAATGGAAAAACTGGTAGAAGCCGACCTCGGGGAAGATCAGTTTGGATTCCGTAGAAATATTGGAACACGTGAGGCAATACTGACCTTACGACTTCTCTTAGAAGAAAGATTAAGGAAAGGCAAACCCACGTTTTTAGCATTTGTAGACTTAGAGAAAGCTTTTGACAATGTTGACTGGAATACTCTCTTTCAAATTCTAAAGGTGGTAGGGATAAAATACAGGAAGCGAAAGGCTATTTACAATTTGTACAGAAACCAGATGGCAATTATAAGAGTCGAGGGGATTGCATGGGAATCAGTGGTTGGGAAGGGAGTGAGACAGAGTTGTAGCCTCTCCCCGATGTTATTCAATCTGTATATTGATCAAGCAATAAAGGAAACAAAAGAAAAATTCGGAGTAGGTATTAAATTTCGTGGAGAAGAAATAAAAACTTTGAGGTTCGCCGATGACATTGTAATTCTGTCAGAGACAGCAAAGGACTTGGAAGAGCAGTTGAACGCAATGGGCAGTGTATTGAAAGTAGGATATAACATGAACCTCAACAAAAGCAAAATGAGGATAATGGAATGTAGTTGAATAAAATCAGGTGATGCTGAGGGAATTAGATTAGTAAATGAGACGCTTTAAGTAGTAAAGGAGTTTTGCTGTTTGGGGAGCAAAATAACTGATGATTGTAGAAGTAGAGAGGATATAAAACGTAGACTGGCAGTGGCAAGGTAGCGTTTCTGAAGAAGAGAAATTTGTTAACATCGAGTATAGATTTAAGTGTCAGGAAGTCATTTCTGAAAGTATTTGTATGGAGTGTAGCCATGTATGGATGTGAAACATGGACGATAAATAGTTTGGACAAGAAGAAAATAGAAGCTTTCGAAGTGTGGTGCTACAGAAGAATGCAGAAGATTAGATGGGTAGATCACATACCTAATGAGGAGATATTGAATAGAATTGGGGAGAAGAGGAGTTTGTGGCACAACTTGAAAAGAAGAAGGGACCGGTTGGTAGGACATGTTCTGAGGCATCTAGGGATCACAAATTTAGCATTGGAGGGCAGCGCGGAGGGTAAAAATCATAGAGGGAGACCAAGAGATGAATACACTAAGCAGTTTCAGAAGGATATAGATTGCAGTAAGTACTGGGAGGTGAAGAAGCTTGTACAGGATAGAGTAGCATGGAGAGCTGCATCAAACCAGTCACGGGACTGAAGACCACAACAACAACAACAACAATCCAAATCACTTAAGACAAATCCAGGAATGGTTCCCCTGAATAAACAACCAGTTCCCTTTCCCATTATTGGTCTATTTCAGCCTGTGCACCTTCTGCAATGTCATCATCGTTAGTGGGACGCTACCCTCCCTCTGGTCACCACCGTAGTCTTGCTGGGACTTACTTATTCAGCACTCTGTTCCTGATGTAACTTTCTACATACTGTACTTATTTTTACCACTGAAGCGTTTCATTGTCTTTATTTGAAATTACATGTGCTGTATTTTAGCGCTTTGTTTATCATTAATGTTTTATAATGAAAAACTGAATATGAAACTGTTTTATTGGAGTCGATATATTTATCGAATCTGTATTTTGGGAATATACCTAGAATGCCGTTGGTTTCTGTTCACTTTACTGTCCGTTCCAGAACTGAGTGTGTTAGCACTTCATCCATCCAAAAAAGTTCCGAGACATATATGTTTATCTGAATGACGTTGTGTTGTGAAGAAAACACACACTGTATAAATACAGCCATTGTAACCATCAATGATGTACCCACGCCTGAACAGGCTAAAATGACTATTTAATATATGTCTCCCTTTGCGGCAACCACGAACTTGGTGAGCGTAAAGGTTGTGACTGCATGACATATGGAAGTTTTCATCGGCCCTGGAGGTGTGCTCGAATAGACGGAATGGTTAAGGCGACCATTCCCAATAAGCAGAAGATCCGACTTCGAGACCCAGTCTGGCACAAATTGTCGTGTCTGAAAACAACTCACGTCAATGCATACAGGTTGAATGCGAATCTATTTCAGAATAGACACATAGATACTAAGTGTCGCATAGTGGCTCCAGACACGTGGCACTATCACAGCACAGGTCTACATTGATGTTTTAAGCACCTTATTGCTTCTCACTGTAAAAGAGTACCTCGGGGATGGCGATTGCATCTTTCAAAACGATCGAGCAACTGTTCATAATGCACGACCTGTGGCGGGTGTCCGGATACTTTTGATTACATAGTGTACTTAACACTTGGTTGGTTGTTTTGGGGGAGGAGACCAGACAGCGAGGTCATCGGTCTCATCGGATTAGGGAAGGACGGGGAAAGAAGTCGACCGTGCCCTTTCAAAGGAATCATCCCGGCATTTGCCTGGAGCGATTTAGGGAAATCACGGAAAACCTAAATCAGGATGGCCGGACGCGGGATTGAACCGTCGTCCTCCCGAAGTACTTAACACTGAATCGCAGTTCTGCACTACCCTGGATAACCATCGTTGGCGAGAATGGCGGCGGCCTGGAAAAACATCTCACTTTCTTTTATTTGTGTGGCTTACAGGATCATTTTATATTCTTATACATATATCTATCCAAACTTACTTATTTGTTTATAGTATGGCGACAACATCTAATATTGAGAAATACTTACAGATTACAACTATACATTTAAGGATTTAAGCACATAGCTAATATGTTCAACTTCTTAAAACTATTAAGAGAATCGTCCGCCCCGGGTAGCTGAATGGTCAGCTTGACGGACTGTCAATCCTCTGGGACCGGGTTCGATTCCCGGCTGGGTCGCGGAATTTTCTTCGCCTAGGAACTGGGTGTTGTGCTGTCCTCATCGTCATCCTTTCATCCTCATCAGACTGTTTTGTTTTTTATATTGGTAACGCCACGTAGCGCACTGGATGAAAATCACTGGCTGTGCTGTGTGCAGTCTGTGGCTGGGTGGCATTGTTGTGATATTCGCTATTGTAGTGTTGGGCTGTTGGCTGTTAACAGCGCGTAGCGTTGCGCAGTTGGAGGTGAGCCGCCAGCAGTGGTGGATGTGGGGAGTGAGACGGCGGAGTTTTGAGAGCGGATGATCTGGACGTTTGACCATCAGAAAGAGTAAATTTGTAATATTGGATATCATGGACTGATATGTATATTATCGCTTTTGAACACTATTGAGGTAAATACATTGTTTGTTCTCTATCAAAATCTTTCATTGGCTAACTATGCCTATCAGTAGTTAGTGCCTTCAGTAGTTTGAATCTTTTATTCAGCTGGCAGTAGTGGCGCTCGCTGTATTGCAGAAGTTCGAGTAACGAAGATTTTTGTGAGGTAAGTGATTTGTGAAACGTATAGGTTAATGTTAGTCAGGGCCATTCTTTTGTAGGGATTTTTAAAGTCAGATTGCGTTGCGCTAAAAGTGTTGTGTATCAGTTTAGTGTTGCTCAGAACAAGAAAAGAGAGTAATGTCTGAGTACGTTCAATTTTGCTCAGCTGTTTGAAAATCAAATAATGTAATAGGTTTATCAGCACAGTAATTCATTAATTTTTCTAAGGGGACGTTTCATATGTCGACCCTTAGCCGAGGATACCTCACTGGAATCACCTGATTTTTTCTTGTAGTTTGTGTAATTAGTGTAGCTATTGTTTACTGCTAGCGCGTAATTATAGGGAGAATTTCCTTTGTAGTTGTAGTTTTTGATTGTTGTACAGTAAAACAGTTGTGTCATGCACGTAGATTTTCACCAAGTATTTCGCAGCTGCGCTTGCAATTAACTAGAGATTATTTTCAATGCTATATTAATGTGTTTTCTTATTTTGCTCTTCAAATTGTGCTTTTCTGTGTTATCGTGTGAAATCTTGTGACACTAATGGCGTGTGAAAAACGTAATACTAAGCTCCAAAGTAAACTGAGAAATGACAATGAAGACGAAAGTAGTGCGTCAGCGCCACCGTGTAATGAATTAACTAATGTTCAAAGTAGTAATTTGGCAATTGTGGATAGGGAAATGGAGCGGGCTGCAAATAATGGTGTAGACAGTGAAATAATTAGTGAACAGGGAAGCATTATCGATCAATCGGTCTCCAACAGCTCGCCTCCGGAATCCGAAATGACAGGACACAATCTCGCAAATACTGTAGATTCAGGTTTTGGGTCCTCACAGTTTTCTCAAATAAGTCAAGACACATTTTCTGCTTTTCAAAATGCGAATATTGCCGGTTCAAATGCCTTGCCGAATAGCACTGAGGAACATGTTTCAGACACCAGTGCATTGTTATTAGAGTGCAACAAATGGGACAAAGGCTACAAAAGCTAGACACAACGCTTGAACAAAATCGGAAACAAATGGGACAAAATCTTCAAAAGTTAGACACAATGGAACAAAATCAGAGACAAACACAGCAAAAGCTTCAAAAGTTAGACGCAATGGAACAAAATCGTGTTTCTTTATTATATTTTTTCGAGTCTTTAGCATTTGGCTAGTGTTTTCTAGCTGTTTCCTATCTGTTAATGACAGATCGAGTATGACACCAAGGTATTTAGGCTGGAAACTGTGTCTAATCCTCTTTTGGCAGTAATTCGCATTGAGCCGTTGGTTTGCAATTCTGTTGTTTAAATGGAATGTCCATATTTCTGTTCTGGCTGCGTTTGGTTGGTGTCTCAATGCTCCATGCTCCAGACGTATGAAGACCCATTACAAATGATGCAACAAGAAGTAGAGCCCAGCTATCACAATGTCCACAAGGAAAAGCCCTAAAGAGGAAAATGGGGCCATGACTTGTCAGTGGGTGCGTAGCTTCATGTAGTGACGTGGCTCCGGGCGCGAGTGGGCTGAACGGCTGTCGCCAGCCGTCATCTATTGCGGCAGCAGAGGGCGCTCGATGTACGGAGCTCTGGAAGTGTGGCTCAGCGGGTGTGCTGCATTGGCTCTGCCGGATTCCACACGAGCACTGTCGGCGTTGGACGGAAACATACAACTCTGTTACCAAGCTTATACGCTGGTACCAGTACGTGATACCACAATACAAGTGTTTAAATATACATAAATCGATACATAATATTAAGAAACACACAAATTATTAGCTGAATGTTTAGGCCTTCTGACCAGTCCACAGAGCTTGGTGTCACTTATTACAATTCATTCAGCCTACCAGGAAATTTCCGTAGTAAACACTATCCAATGAGATGCTGCATAGTTTAGACAACAATTCCACACTCGCATCCTGTTGTAGCTCTGCATTCATACAAACAGTTACCACTCCTTTCATGCCCTAATTCGGAGCTGTCCATAGTCTCCTCAATAAACGAAATCAACTCACACGCTTAGTAGCATCAGTAATAAGGTGATAATTAGCTTGAGGAAAGTCCTGTAAAAACTCTTTCCATTCTTCGTACACATCATATCAATAGGCGCATCGTGCGTTGACCAGGGTGGTTTTCTGGATTTAACTCTGCTGGTAGGTATATTCTATAGTGCTAAATAGTATATCTACACTTGTGCGTCCCCTGGGGAACAGTGAATCACTGGCTAATCCTTCCATCTGGTGCTGTATACATGGTAACTACAACGTTAAATTCAAATGGTTCGTCCTAAGGTGTCCTATTCTTGCAATGTTTTGGAGGGGTTCAACGATAAAACTCCTGGCGCCGCGGTGTTGAGGGTCATTGACTTCAAGCTACAACTGATAGCGATTAAGTGATCTCTCACTGCGTAACGGTACGTCACGAACGGCATGCGTCCTCATGAGTTGCCGTTCATGGAACATTGTCGTGATGCCGTTCTTCAACGAGGCAATGCTGTTCCACACGTGGCAAGTATCTCAACGAACTGTTTGCGTGTTGTTGAGACACTCCCTTGGTCAGCAAGATCCCTAGATCTGTCCTCAATAGAATATGTGTGGCTTCAGCTCGGTATTCAACTCTGTCCCAATGCAAGTATTCAGAACGTCAGTGAGCAGTTACACAGTTGTGGGCCAGCTGCCTCAGGAGGGGCTGTGATGCTCATTGAGTACCTCCAGGACAGACGGGATGCAGCTCATACTAACAATGGGCTCATACTGCCAAGTCCTTTTTAATCACCGAAATAAAATCACATTTCGCTTTTGCCCATGATGTTTCATTCCGTTTCCTCCCACACTGGAATCGCATTCGGGAGGACGACGGTTCAATCCCGCGTCCGACCATCCTGATTTAGGTTTTTCGTGATTTCCCTAAATCGCTCCAGGCAAATGCCGCGATGGTTCCTTTGAAAGGGCACGGCCGACTTCCTTCCCAATCCTTCCTTAATCCGATGAGACCGATGACCTTACTGTCTGGTCTCCTTCCCCAAACAACCCAACCCCGTTTCCTCCCCACATTCTGGGTGCTTCATATTTTTGTCAGGCAGTGTGCATCTAATTCAAATACAATTCTTTTTCGAATAATAATGAAGGTTTCAAATAATCGTGTTGGCAGAACGGTTTGCGTCTACACATCATACTAAAGAAGCTACTTATGAAACGTACATAACTCAGTTGTCTTAAAATGTGACTTTCAATACTGTATTAAATTATGCCAAAACGTTGAGCCTACCTGCTAATTTAAAGGTTCCTAGCTTGTTTTTGATCAACTTCAATTTAGAAAAAGACCTTTTCCCATTGCCGTGGGTGATCATAAATGGCAGGAACATTTTTACAGCGACTTCGATGTTTGACGGATCCTGGTTTCGACAAAATAAGATGTGGAAGAAAGCGGCTTCTCGTAAATAGAAATCATTTCAGATTGATAAAACTGAAGACCACACGGGAAGAAGGGGTTAAGTCCATTTTATAGATTTTCAGGAGAGCAATTTTAAAGTTTAAAACGTTACAGTTTCGTTGTTTATTTAAATATGCTTTTCTAACTTATACGGTACATTCAACGACGTTTTCTTTAGCATACCTTAAAAGTGGAATAAAGTACTATTAAAAATTGGACCCTGTATGTCTTTTTATCTGAATGTCTATTTTTTAATTTCTTTGTATAATGCACTAATTAGATTGAAACAATCAGAATGTAATGTGATATTGGGATGATTCCTCACTATAAAACTTTCCTGCAACTCCCTTCACAGAGATCTATTCATCTTTGAGTCTAGTCATTATTGTACTGGCTGTTCATGACTAATCAGGTTTTAGGAACAATACTGGTATCAATATTCTGTTTTCATTTTCATTGAACTCATGTAAATTATAATGATTAATAAGCACATGTCTCAACTTTCGTATCTTCAAAACACCTGGCATACAACTAACAACAACTATCCAATAAATGTTTGCCACACATGCATTAAAAATATGTAGATAATAGGACGTAATTTCAGTTATCAGCATAAATCACAGTTTTTATAACGCACAGTTTTCATTTCTCACTTTTTACTTGCTACAAACAAATAACACAAAACGTGTTTGTAAATTCACTGCCGGAAAGGAATGTTTGTATAGTACTCTTGGGCCCCTGTGTCTCAGAACACCTTCAGTCCTTGCAGATCACGATTCTTTTCCTTGTTGATAGGTAGCAGTCTTGAAGTATTGTACATGCGACCTCTTATTAGCATGGTATCTCAATAGATTTGTTATAACAAATCAGGATATGCTATTTCACGCACTGATATGATCTAGTTTCATTTAATTACTGTGACTAAAGTGTTTACCAGCCTGACTTCGTAACAGAGTGAAGGGAACAAAAACTCTCCTGCTGCAAGTTTTGGTTCCTCTTCCATTCGTCCAGCAGAAGCAGTAACAGCTAATGTGAGCCAAGATCCGTTGTAACTGTCACGATGTCTGATAAGCCTTGGATGGACGTTCTATCTTCATCTCCTTAATAATTTGGGATGGGAATGGACATTTTGGTCGGTATCTTGGTTGCAAGAAATCAGTCTAGTCACGTGTCATTGAGCCATCAACTTTAACAACCTGAAAACGTGTGGTTTTCACACGCGCATCTTTAATTATGTCTCTCCAGCCTTTGGGAGCTCAGTTTTTGTTTTACGTCTGATGAGGCCCATGTCTTTGTCGCTTTCCAGGTATGAATGTCATCTTACTGGGAATATCACATGAATTGAAACATATCGCTCTGAATGATGGGCAAGATGGATGAACCTGAAAAGGGTGCATTTTTGTTTTGACCACCACATGAGTCACAAAAGATTTCCAAATTTTAAACCTGAGGATCCAGAAACGAAGTAACATAATGGTGCAGGAAAAAACTACTTCATTTGAACTGTGCTTCCCTGTAGTTTCAGAATAAACATGAAACACTGCATTACAGTCTGAGAGTCGATGTATGCTAAATAGATATAGAGAAAGCTGTCGCTTATAATAGATAATGTTGGTGCTGATGTTTGGACATGGAAGATTTCGTTGGATATCCATATATATCGATCCTGAGTTTGTAAACTTTCTGCTTCTCTGTCGAGATTGTCTTTCACGCAGATACAATGCATCAGCTTTGCGGCGGTGTAGTTCATATTCTATCTTGTCTCTCTTAATATTACGTTGAACGTATGATATTTGCTTTCCATCTGTTGCATGTGTGAGTTGTGCCTCTAAAGCTTTGAAAGTTAAAGAAAATTTATCGCAAGTACTGCCTTTCGAGGGAAAGCGAATGAGATTTTAAATTTTGTATTACATATTTTACGATAAGTTTCATATGATACGGAACAAGTAGAATGCGTCCCTTGAAACATCTTGAACATCTTCTTGATTGTGAGTTCTTCAGGCAAATACACTTTCTGTGTTTCATTTATGCTGCAATGACTGAATCGTCCTTTAAATGACTTGATGTGAGCGCAAATGTTTTGCTCTGTTTCTGTTGAAAGCTTATGAACTAGATTCCCGTGTATCCCTCGTTTATCAACTGGCGCCATGCTTTCATTATTTAAGGAATTCCTCATAGTTTGTAATTTTTTCTTTGAAATACCATGCAGTGATATTAAGGCCTTTTGACAAAAAGACAATTCTGACACAATATTGTGTCTCATTATTCTTACCTTATAATGAAATGTATAATCATGCAAAGTAGCTACTGTTTCATCTCTGCGAGGCCTTCGGCGTTGTACATTGTCTACAGAAATCAGTCCTGTCAGGTGACAACTTTGCTCATTCCAGTCCTTCAGCAAATTGAAATTAGATATTAATGGAGACTTCTCTGCATCAGTTAGCAAATCAGTACAATACTTCGAGCAATTACAATGCTCTTCCATTTCATGTTACATTGTTCTTAGCTTTTTAGATACTTCATATTGTCTCCAATAGCTCTGTCATTTTCTAGACTTACCACTGCAGCTTGACTCTGGATATTCCATCACCAATTGAAACACCGACCTCAGTTGGATTTTACATGAAATTCAATTCTATCTACCACACCACAAAGCGCTGAAGTGATTATCAAGGCTGCTCTGTGTTAGCACAAATCACGGTAAGAAATTCACTTCCACCACAGCACAAAACAAAGAAGCTAATGTCAAATCTGCTACGCGTTATCTTCGACAATACATAATAAAGATCAAGAATGACATTGCATTTAACAATGTCAACAATGAGACTTCCAAAAAAGCAGACATAAAAATCAATATAGTTCAGAAATCCAAACCTGCTGGACTTCACCCTTTCAGTCCGTGTATAGGTCGGATTTGACCCGTTTTCTTCGTGTATACCACATTTTAATCTGGCTAAAACTCATTGACTATACCCATCACATTCATTTAAGTTCACCCATCTGATGAACTATCGTAATTATACCACTAAAGCATTTTTGTGAGATTTGGACTTAACCCCTGCTTTCCGTGTAGTCTTCAATGCCATTAACCGTTCTTTTAAAACTTTTGCGCTGTTTTCAACTGAAGAACCACTCGCTTGCCTGTGTGCCACCGAGGAATTCGAAGCGCGGGAGCGGGATGTTTGTGAGATGAATTTTGACTTAATTCGTATCAAACGTCCGCTTAAAAACTGAACCGAATAAGATAGTACAGTGTATACCAAATATCAAAAAGTGTTCCGGGTCGGCTGAGACACCTCACACGAGAATTGCCTGAGTGTGGCCCTGGACCTGTGTAACTCGGACTTCACGCTACACTTGATTTGACTTTACCCTTAATTTGACATTGCCCTTCTGGGCGTCACTGGAGTATACTGTCTTATGCTCCTGATAATATGAAAACTGTGTGAACATTGTGTGAAAAAAAAATGGAAAAATTGGAAAACCCGTAATCTATCTTAGAGGCTTATTACTTAGTTAATTCGTATGGGCGATGGGATTATCTCGCCAGTTTCGTTTCATTTGAGTGAGCTGCTGTCCCTGTTTTTATTTTGCCTTCATTTCTGTCTTTATTTCTTTCTTTCTTCTTAGTTCCTAAAATCATCACTTGCTTCACGCCTGCAGAGGGAGATGTGGTTTCGAATAGTGTGTCGTCGCCCCTTGAGGCATAGCAGAGTATGACTACCCTTTTTATTTTCGATTATAGCAATAAGTCTTGCTACTAACAGCACCGCGTGCTGCGTCGACACTAGAGGATGGCGGCATTTTTTTGGAGAGGAAAAGGTAGGGCTATAGGGGAGGTAGGAGGCCCACATTATTATAAAAAAAGAAAAAAAAAGAAAACAGAGTCATAGTGCCATGTTGTCGCAGCGTTTCGACGTCTTTCCTACTCTTCATCTTCAGGTGAAGTCCTGCCTGAAGATAACTCGTCGATTATAAGGGGGCCTCCAATCAGAGTATGAAAACGATGCTATTTTTTTCCACACTTTTGTTGGACGGCTCTTGTAGGTTGCGGGTCTGTAGCCTGGTCGCCTGTAACCGAGGAAACAGTGATGGTATAGCTCGCAGGTGTACCTTAAAAGTAGTAAGTATATATAATGCTAATTGGCCTAGTGGATTAAAGAGAAAAATTAAGTTCAAGGGTTCGTAGAAGACGAAAGGGTATTGTTAGGAATGGAAACTAACCTGCTCCGGAGGCTATGTTTGAGAGTTATTTACCCGGGGCTGAATTCGGCGACCTCTAGCTGTGTGTTGCCGTTAGAGAGACCAGCGACTGTGCGCCGCTGGGCTGGCGCGGCGGCAAACCGCCCTCTCCCATCGCAGCACGCCGGCCATTTTCTCCATTACAATAATTGGCCATCGGTACAACCACAACTCTTCATTAGGCGATTGCTGTTTGCAGGCTCTGTACACATCGGGATTAAACAGGGGACACGAAAAAAAAGGGAGAGAGTGGGAGGAGGGAGCGGGTTCCCGGCTCAGCCATGTTTGATTCCAAACTTTGCCATCGGATCGGCGCGGATGAAGGCGGCAACGGCGGCGGCAGAATTCTCTGTTTGCACGGGGCAAACCGGACCGGTGCGTATTGCTCCCCGACCGGTATTAATCAAACTCAAGTCACCGATCATCACTCAGAGAAGGCAGCAATAGGTGAAACTGGCTGGCGAAAGTACAGCAGTGATGCGTCAATAATAACAATGTGCGCGCAGCGTGTGTGCGTGTGCGTGTGTGTGTGTGTATGTGTGTGTGTGTGTATGAGAGAGAGAAAAAGAGAGAGAGAGAGCGCGCACGCCCCAGCCTACCTATGAAATTCCCAGAGAATTTCAGCCAGTCTCAATATATCCATGGCGTACTATATAGGAAACGAAGTGTCACTTAAAAATAATCAAAAACGACTCTTTTGTGTCGAATTTATATTTTTCTGCGTTTCTTCGCTAACTGGTGACAACTCCGATACCGTTTCACACCTCTGTGATGTCCGCCCCGATAGCTGAGAGCCAGTCTCTTAGATATCCTCCGACCAGCTTCCCTCGATCCACCGATTACTGTGGTACCTATTTCTCCGTTATTGTACCACGTCGCTAATTGTTTCATAGAACTCAGCTACGTTCGGGCCGATCTTCCAGTCACCCGTCCTCCCCGTACAAAAGATTATTATTGTTTGTTTATGCTGTCCAACCCTTGCAACCCCATGGTGATACAGCATACTGACATTAACTGGCGAACGGTTTGGGGGTGTGTGCATGCACCCTTTTTACCGATGTCTGTGTCTGCACTCTGGTATGTTTTAGTCTATGGCAAATTCCCGACTAATAGTCAAGTTTATCGCATAGGACTGGCCACCTCCCCACTCTGCCCTGACTGTCAGCTCGAAGACACCGACGAGCACCGTCTTACGTGCCCCCTGAGACGAAAGGTATGGCTCCTCATCCGACGAATCGTGGGCTTTTACCTCCGTGCCAAGCCAACGACGGTAACCCCTTGTTGTTGCCCAAGACATTTCACTACCCTCTTGCTAAGCACCATACCCTAATCTGGTTTCGAGGACAGGCTTTAGAATACCTATTTCAGAGTGGTCCGCATACAGTCCTTGACTTCTGGTACAAGGTTGTGACCGCGCATAGCACCCTTACCCGAAAACCATCTTACCGACAAACTTTTGCCATTTATCTCCGCAGCGTCTTCCTTGACCCCCCTTAAAGTTGGGGTGTGCCATGCCCACCTGTCACATGAGGCAACACCCTCATCCACGTTCTCATGCATCGACCCAAAGAAAAAGGAAGAAGACAGAATATGTCATATTTTGTTGTATTTCTAATATTTTTTGTGTAACTAACAGTCAGTTGTATATGTTTAAAAGGTACCTTGAAGAATTCTTGCATAGTGTATATATATGTACTGTTAGTTTGTCCAATAAAGATTATTATTAAATAAAAGAGGTCAACGTGACGGATTGTCGTCCTACGGGTCCGGGTTCTATTCCCGGCTGGGTCGGAGATTTTCTCAGCTCAGGGACTGGGTGTTGTGTTATCATCATTTTATCTCCATCCGGCGCGCAGGTCGCCCAATGTGGCGTCGAATGTAGTAAGACCTGCACCAAGGCGGCCAGATCTGCCCCGCAAGGGGCCTCCAGGCCTATGACGCCAAACGCTCATTTCCATTTCCACCTCTGTGATTGAGTACTGGTGGAAATGAAAGTAACAAGTAAACTTACTATCAAGTTCACAGTTTTCAGGATCGCTACTTCACAATTTTTTTACTGTATTTATTTTATACGATGGTATTTCAAAAAGTTATTTACACACTATTATGGTAGGTCAAGTAACATGTACTGAATGCCGTACCAGACTTCAGTGTGATACAGATACACGACACTATATTTCAGCATAGTGATCAAGTCACTGTAAACAATTGTCGGAACGTTCTACCACCAGTTCAGTTCTTCGACGGCATAAGTCAGCTCCTTTGCCACGGTTCCATTTCAGAATCACTGTGTGAACGTCCCCCCAGACGTTCGTTCAGTTTTCCGAAAAAATAGAAATAGCACGGTGTTCATAAGTGGATTGGGTGGCGGCTGGTCCAAAAACTCCCATCCAAAACTTTGAACCAAAGTCCATGTTGTGCACACCTTGTGGTGTGTTGCACTGCCGTGCACGAGAACATGCATTTTCTACACCTTCTCTGTTGCGCAGCGATATCAGTGTTACACAGTACGAATCGACTTTAATTGTTGTGTCTTTTGCCATAAATTCTGTGTAAGTTACACAACTCTTTATCATCTACATCTGCATCTACATCCATACTCCGCAAGCCACCTGACGGTGTGTGGCGGATAGTACCTTGAGTATCTCTATCGGTTCTCCCTTCTATTCCAGTCTCGTATTGTTCGTGGAAAGAAAGATTGTCGGTACGCCTCTGTGTGAGCTCTAATCTCTCTGATTTTATCCTCATGGTCTCTTCGCGAGTTATACGTAGGAGGGAGCAATATACTGCTTGACTCCTCGGTGAAGGTATGTTCTCGAAACTTCAACAAAAGCCCGCACAGAGCTACTGAGCGTCTCTCTTGCAGAGTCTTCCACTGGAGTTTACCTATCATTTCCGTAACGCTTTCGCGATTACTAAATGATCATGTAACGAAGCGCGCTGCTCTCCGTTGGAACTTCTCTATCTCTTCTATCAACCCTATCTGGTACGGATCCCACACTGCTGAGCAGTATTCAAGCAGTGGGCGAACAAGTCTACTGTAACCTACTTCCTTTGTTTTCGGATTGCATTTCCTTAGGATTCTTCCTATAAATCTCAGTCTGGCATCTGCTTTACCGACGATTAATTTTGCAGGGTCATTCCATTTTAAATCACTCCTAATGCGTACTCCCAGATAATTTATGGAATTAACTGCTTCCAGTTGCTGACCTGCTATATTGTAGCTAAATGATAAGGGATCTTTCTTTCTACGTATTCGCAGCACATTACACTTGTCTACATTGAGATTCAATTGCCATTCCCTGCACCGTGTGTCAATTCGCTGCAGATCCTCCTGCATTTCAGTACAATTTTCCATCGTTACAACCTCTCGATATACCACAGCATCATCCGCAAAAAGCCTCATTGAACTTCCGATGTCATCCACAAGGTCATTTATGTATATTGTGAATAGCAACGGTCCTACGACACTCCCCTGCGGCAAACCTGAAATCGCTCTTACTTCGGAAGACTTCTCTCCATTGAGAATGACATGCTGCGTTCTGTTATCTAGGAACTCTTCAATCTAATCACACAATTGGTCTGATAGTCCATATGCTCTTACTTTGTTCATTAAACGACTGTCTGGAACTGTATCGAACGCCATGCGGTAATCAAGAAACACGGCATCTACCTGGGAACCCGTGTCTATGGCCCTCTTTGAGTGTCCTGGATGAATAGCACGAGCTGGGTTTCACACTACCGTCTTTTTCGAAACCCGTGCTGATTCCTACAGAGTCTAGTCTCCAGAAAAGTCATTATACTCGAACATAATACGTGTTCGAAAATTCTACAACTGATCGACGTTAGAGATATAGGTCTATAGTTCTGCACGTCTGTTCGACGCCACTTCTTGAAAGCGGGGTTGACCTGTGCCCTTTTCCAATCGTTTGGAACCCTACGCTCTTCTAGAGACCTACGGTATCAGTCGAAAAAAATAGTGACGACGCAACTCTCTTTTGCAGAAGCGACGAGATGTGTGTCCATTCCACAGACGCTATCTTTGTTGTAGGCGTGAAGCGATTGACCCATGTCGCATCGCCCTTAACGACGCGGCTTAGAAAATAGTTACCTTCCACGGAGTAAAGCAAGTCCAGAGACGCCACTGCACCTTTGTGCGCACTTGACAGTGATCGCAGAATCCAGCATCAACACAATTTCCACGTTGGTGCGACCTTGGTCAAGTTTTTGGCACTATTTCACAACAGCTGGGGGCAACATTGCCTTTGGGCCATATATCATCATATTTTCACAGCGGGTGTCCAGATACTTTTGATCACATAGTGTATGTACCAAACTCTTTATACACGCCAGAGCGAATTTGTTGTGGCTAGGTTGACACAGATGTCATGTCCTCGGTTTAAGTAAGCGGATGGTCATCAATTGAAACGCGGGCTGCAGCGCCTGAGCCTACATGCCTACATTAATAATATTCTAACAACACATACCACGATAATTGCCATCTACGCAGATGATACAGCCATCCTAGCGCAAGTCTGGAAACCATTAAACATTAACTCACGACCACAGACAGCTCGCACAACCGTCGAGCCTTCGGTGGAGAAATGGCGTATCAGTTCAGCTGCACAAACACCAACACGGTAGACAAATTACTCTATACACACGCCCAATACGTTTTCATGAGAAATACAGGTACCTCACATGGGGGAGGGGGGTACCACATACAGCACTTCGCCAACAAAGCATATGTGAGGCTCAGACGAGTGTAAATAACTGTACCCTGTGTGACATTTATCAGATCTCTGATGACACACGCAGCTCCAGTCTGGAGTTATGCAGCCCCAACACGATTGCGCAGATAATGAAAAACAAGCTATTGCGTATCATAAGTAATTCTCCGAGAGACACACGCACCATCTCCATACTTCATATTCAGAAAACTCACCACTTGACTGTACCAGAACTCGAGACATCCGTACACCCCCTTCATCCTGAATCTGGGGAACTACGATCATAACTACAGATGGAAGCATAACCACCCAAAAACATTTTTCCTTAGGAATAATTAACCACCTTTGGTAGGCTTAAATTAAGCACACAAACAAAGAATTATCGGTGAATCGCTGTATTACATGCAACAAACCTAACCGGTACCGCCAAAAAATCGGCACAAACGAACCCCTGACATAATCAAATTCTTGTCTCAGGCGACGATTTTGGCATGTTAGAGGTACGCCAACACTTCAGTTGACCTTGAAGATGTCGCCGAGGACCCAAGCTACAGCTGCACCATCTCTCCACCAGTGTTCCCCAAACACTCATGCAGGATCTGTCGCTACTGGCACAAATCCGCAAGTAGTGCTACTGTAAGAGGTGTATATTTCTATTGTCTATTGTCAAGATAGATATGAAAGATATTTGCATTTTATTAATAGGATTAAGTAGGAATAATTAATATTTGTCATGTTGGAAATAATTGTGGTAGCAGGGAATGTCTGCACCAAAGTATTGTTGGAAAGAGAGACCGCACATTGATATAATTTTTAAAAAGGCGGTAGAGACCGAGTATGGATAAATTTTAAGAAAAGAGCGGGAAAGACCGCGTATTGATACATTTGGTAATGGTAGTAGGGATTGTCTGCACCAGAAAGCATTGTTGGCACGAGAGACCGCACTTTAGCTTTCGTAGGAAGTCAGTAATAAGCGAGATGTGAAGCGAGTTGGTAGCAGGTCTGAAGCGAGAGGTTGAGAGGAGCAGTGTGCCTGCCAGCCACCAGCTATGATTTACAAGAGATTATAAACGGATGTACAGAGACATCAGCTAACTATTATCATAAGAGGAACTAATATTATTTAATTATTTTCTTTGTGAAACTCAAGACTACTGAAGGTATGTTTCCGCAATGATAGTTGTAAGATTATTGTAAAAAGTAAGTACTATTTGAACGTTTGTAAAATCATTTTATTACCAGCAGTAAATTGTGGTGTCACCGCCGGACACCACACTTGCTAGGTGGTAGCCTTTACATCGGCCGCGGTCCGTTAGTATACGTCGGACCCGCGTGTCGCCACTGTCAGTGATTGCAGACCGAGCGCCGCCACACGGCAGGTCTACAGAGACTTCCTAGCACTCGCCCCAGTTGTAGAGCCGACTTTGCTAGCGATGGTTCACTGACAAATTACGCTCTCATTTGCCGAGACGATAGTTAGCATAGCCTTCAGCTACGTCATTTGCTACGACCTAGCAAGGCGCCATTATCAATTGCTATTTATCTTGTGATGCATGTACCGTCAGACCGATGTTCACCAATTATGGATTAAAGTTAAGTATTCCAGCAGCTATGTACCTTTTTTGCTAGTCTCAATTCCTTGTCATTTTCCAGACCTCACGCCATCCTGCGTGAGCTTAAATGCGTGCCCTTCGGCCTCCCGTCCTCGTGGATTGGCTGTCTTGCCAGTCCACAAAAGTTGACGACGAGGATTTTGCGTTCGTCTTGCTGTTGCCCTAATTTACTTGTGTCATGGCTTCGCCACAATCTCCAGATGTACTGTCCGAATTTTATCGCTTGCAGAATCAGCAGACGCAGGCCTTATTGGATGCCCTTGGCCAGCTCGTCCAGGGTCAACGTGCAATGCAAAACGATGCGGCAGCCGCCGCTCCACCGCTACCGCAGCCACAACACGTTGTTGCACCAACTTTTCGTCCTTTTGATGCTGCACTGGAAAGCTGGACGGACAGGTCACGCCAATTTGGATTCCATCTCGCCGCCTACAGAATTCAAGGTAATGAGCGGCATCCCTTTTTGTTAGCATCCGTAGGCGTCCACACATACCGTGTGATAGTGAAATTATTTCCCCGACGCGATGTAGCAACACTGTCCTACGAAGAAATTTTGTCTGCATTACATGCATATTTCAAAGAATCAGTCAATGTAGTTGCCAAACGGTATACGTTCTTTCGTACAAAACGTGCGGCCGGTCAGACTAATAGGGAGTGGGTGCAACCTTGCAAGGCCTTACTATGGATTGTGCTTTTGAGTGTGAATGTGGACTTCCTTATTCAGATACTATGGTATGTGATGCAATTGCACAGAACGTTTCTGATGTTCGTATAAGAGAACAGATTTTGACACTAGTCAATCCCTCCCTTCAACAAGTGATGGACATATTGGATTGACAGGACACACTTGACTTTGCTCAGGAATCATTTGAAACTTCACCGGCCGTGTGTCACATTAACCGGCCCACCGGGCGCGTTGCACGGAACAGTAAACAGCCCTCGCGCCCGTCCGTGCAGCTGCCGCCAAGCTCTCAGCCACGTGTGCCGCACACGCGAGCAAATGCAGTGATAAAATCATGCCCGCGGTGTGCTACTAGACATTCGCATGAGAATTGCCCGTCACGCCAAGCTATTTGCTTTTTCTGTAATAAAAAAAGGACATGTTCAAAGTGTTTTCCAGAAAAGCTCTGATCGGAAGCTCAAAACCGTTCCAGGCCCTTTGCTTCGCGCCGGAATCGGAATCGAACCAAGGATACTAAGGCTCGTGAACCTTCGCCTATGGAAATTCATGTAGTTCATTCCACTCCACCCAGTGCTACTCTCTCTAACAGTGACTGTGTTCGTCCCACAAATAGTGTGCGTCGACATCGCCGGAAATCCCGTCAAGTCGCAAGTGATTTTGTACCAGTGTCAGTTCACGTTGCGCGAGACAGTCGCTCTTGTCGTCAGCAGGACAATAGACTTGGACATTAACGGCAAAGTGATACCATTCCAGCTCGATACCGGAGCTGCAGTTTCCTCGATCAATCAAGACACGTACAAACAGCTGGGCACCCCTCCGTTGCGTGCCGCAAATGTTAAGTTATGTAGTTATTCAGGACAAGCAATCCCTGTGTTAGAACAGTGCAGCCTTCTTGCAACATACAAGGGACAAACCAAACTTGTGTCATTTTACGTCCTTCGTTCTTCTTCTGCAGTGAACTTGTTTGGTTAAGATTTATTTCAGTTGTTTAACTTGTCTATAGTCAATCAGGTCCTATCAGTGAACCAGACTGTGCCTTCAGCCAGTGTTTCTCGTCTATGTGAAGAATTTGCAGACATTTTTGTACCGGGCCTTGGTTGCGCTAAGAACTATAAAGCACATTTGGAACTGAAAGTAAACGCGCAACCGAAATTTTTCAGAGCGCGCAATGTTCCCCACGCATTGCGTGATGAGGTCGCAAGAACATTACACGATTTGGAATCACAAGGTGTAGTTGAACGTGTGCAGGCTTCTCTCTGGGCATCACCCTTAGTAATTTTGCAAAAGCCTTCCGGAAAATTGAGACTTTGCGTGGACTTCAAGGCAACAGTGAATCCCCAACTAGTGATTGCCACTTTTCCTCTACCCCGCCCGGAAGATCTTTTTGACAAACTGTGCCCGGGTAACTATTTTTCGAAGTTGGATCTAGCAGATGCGTACTTGCAACTACCGGTGGACGACGACTCCCAGCGCGTTTTGGTGGTTAACACGCATCTTGGTTTGTATCGCTTCAAAAGAATGCCATTCGGGTGTGCATCCGCCCCTGCATTGTTTCAGCAATATCTGCAAACTGTTTGTGCCTCGGTCCCTACTGCAGCGAACTATCTGGACGATATTGTGATCTCCGGAAAGACAGAAGAAGAACATTTAGCCAATCGCAGAACATTATTTGAGGTCTTGCGACAAACTGGTCTTCGCTTGCGGAAGGACAAATGTGTGTTTTTTGCTCGGGACTTACCATATCTGGGACATGTACTCAATGCCCAAGGCATACATTCCAGTCCAGAGCACCTCCGTGCCATACAAGACTTGCCTTCGCCGCAGAATTTGAAGCAGCTACAGAGTGTGCTGGGAAAAATTAATTACTATCATCGCTATGTGCGCCATGCCTCTTACATTTCAGCTCCGCTTCATCGCTTACGCCGTAAAGGTGTTCCGTTCGTCTGGACGACGGAATGCGAACGCGCTTTTCGCCAGTTGAAACCGGCGGTGCTTTCCAATACTTGTCTTACGCCATTCGATCCCCGGAAGCCCCTTTTGTTGATGGTGGATGCATCGGATTTCGGGATCGGTGCTGTGCTTGCGCACAAAGATGGATCGCATGATCGCCCTATTGCCTTTGCGTCCAAATTGCTCTTGTCTGCGCAAAGAAATTATTCACAGGTCGAGAAAGAAGCCTTAGCTCTCGTATTTGGTGTTACAAAGTTTCCTGATTTCTTGTATGGTCGTCACTTTACCATCATCACAGACCACAAACCTTTGACATCGCTTTTTCATCCGAACAAGCCTGTACCTCCACGTACAGCGCAGAAATTCATTCGTTGGTCTGTTTTCCTCTCGCAGTACCGCTACGATATTTTGTATCGGTCCACTGCTAAGCACGGAAACGCCGATGCGTTGTCCCGTTTGCCTGTTGCTGAGGATAGAGCATTCGATTCTTCCGAACTTGCTTGCATGTTCATTGACTCGGAAACCGATGACGTGGTCGAATCGTTTCCGATTGATTTTCGTCGTGTAGCTACGGCCACAGCTGCAGACCCTGTCCTTGCTACCGTTCTGCGTTTTGTTGCTACGCAGTGGCCATTGTCAAAGTCACGGATAGAGGATCCGTTGGTTCGCCGATTTTTTGCTCACAAGGAGAGACTTTTTGTTCTACGTGGTGTTTTGCTGTTGCGTTCTGATAATGATCAGTCCCGGGTCGTGGTCCCACGTTCGTTACAGTCCTATGTCTTACGGCTTCTCCACCAAGGACATTGGGGTATAGTGCGAACGAAACAACTTGCTCGTCAACACTGTACTTGGTTCGGAATCGATGCTGCGATTACACAAATGTGCTCTTCTTGCATGGCGTGTGCCGAACAACAATCCGCACCACCGCGGAAATTCTTTGCATGGCCAAAAGCCACTTCCCCTTGGCAACGCTTACACATCGATTTTGCTGGTCCCTTCTGGAATGCTCGATGGTTAGTTGTTGTCGATTCATTCAGTAATTTTTCTTTTGTTGTCCGGATGTCGTCCACGACGTCATTTGCCACCATCCAAGCGTTATCCGCTATCTTTTGCATTGAAGGTCTTCCACAGACTATTGTTTCCGACAATGGCCCGCAATTCATGTCCGCAGAATTTCAGTCATTCTGCAAGGCCAATGGTATTCAACATCTGACGTCCGCGCCGTTTTCGCCACAGTCGAAAGGTGCCGCTGAACGTTTGGTCAGGACTTTCAAGTCACAGATGTTGAAGTTGAAAGAGTCTCATTCTCGGGAAGACGCGTTATTGCTCTTTTTGCCCACGTATCGCTCTCAGCCCCGAGATGGTCGCTCGCCGGCTGAGTTGTTGCACGGTCGCCCTCATCGCACCTTGATCTCTTTGCTACATCCGCCGCATCAGGTTCCTGTGCAGCGGCAGACTCCTGCTTTTGCCCCAGGCGACATTGTATACTATCGCAACTATCGAGGTTCACGGCGTTGGCTCGCAGGGCGCATTCTTCGCTGCCTCGGCCGCGCTATGTATCTGGTTTTGGGGGCCTCTGGTGAGGTGCGTCGGCATCTCAGTCAGCTGCACCTTTGTCGTCGCACGGGTTCTGCCGCTCCCCGTCTGCTTTCAGAGACGGTGCCGTCCGGTCAGCGCCCTGGGGACCCATCTACTGGCTCGCCTCAGCCCCTGGTGTTACCGACGATGCCTTCCCTTTTGCCCCATGGCGACGAGCCGCCACCGCCGCCGCCGCCACCTGTTCTCCCGCCGGCGACGCCCGCAGTGGGCACGTCGCTGCAACCGCCGGGCGCCTCCCTGGGTCACGCGCCGCCGATCGCTTCCCGTGACCCGTTGTCCTCCGCCATGGACTTCTTGCCCGCTCCGGACCATAGGACGTCTTCGCCCGTCGGGTGCCCCGACCCGATGGAGGTCGACCCTTCGGCCCCTCCTGTCTCTCTACGGGCGCGTACACCGCATGTTGGCGTGCACCCTGGACTAGGTTTTCAGGCGTTTCCTAGCTCCCCTCGGACCGAATGGCAGGGTGCGGGTGGCACAGCCTCGCCTGTTGTTAGGCTCCCCACCTCGTCGCATACGTCAACATGGGGTCTTCCCCACGGCGGGCGGAAGCCTTATAACACAACCGTACGCCGATTTGCGGGGGAGGAATGTGGTGTCACCGCCAGACACCACACTTGCTAGGTGGTGGCCTTTAAATCGGCCGCGGTCCGTTAGTATACGTCAGACCCGCGTGTCGCCACTGTCAGTGATTGCAGACCGAGCGCCGCCACACGGCAGGTCTACAGAGACTTCCTAGCACTCGCCCCAGTTGTAGAGCCGACTTTGCTAGCGATGGTTCACTGACAAATTACGCTCTCATTTGCCGAGACGATAGTTAGCATAGCCTTCAGCTACGTCATTTGCTACGACCTAGCAAGGCGCCATTATCAATTGCTATTTATCTTGTGATGCATGTACCGTCAGACCGATGTTCACCAATTATGGATTAAAGTTAAGTATTCCAGCAGCTACGTACCTTTTTTGCTAGTCTCAATTCCTTGTCATTTTCCAGACCTCACGCCATCCTGCGTGAGCTTAAACGCGTGCCCTTCGGCCTCCCGTCCTCGTGGATTGGATGTCTTGCCAGTCCACAAAATAAATATTTGAAGAAACGTTTTCAGAATATAATTAATTTTTGCCAGCAATGTTGCATTACTGATTATAATCCATCCCAAAAACCATCAACGTAAAACTTTGCAAATTTTTATTGTTGTCAAGAAAAAGTGTAACTATGAATTACGTAACTTCAGTCAAATTAATTAAAGAATAACGTCAGCTTTGCTATTAAAGAATAACGTCAGCTTTGGTAATAAATACAGCCACTTGTTATGACAGCCCTCCAGCAGCTAATAGAGTATGGTAAAACAGAGTAAGTATATTCATGTCGCAATTCGATGCAGCAGTCAGATGGCGATCCAGTAACAACAAAAAGAAAAGGTAAGGAACAGTTTTGGGTTATTGCAGATAACGACTGAGGGCCACGACGACGACACATTCAATGTTTTGTCGAAATAATCAGAAAATAACTTTTAATAAGCAGCATTTAAATTTGTATTCGAAGATTAAGAAAGAGAATTAATTTCAAAGGGAAGATTTCATTTGTTACTACTAAGCAAGAGGTAGAAATCCAAAGGGAAGATTTCATAGCTTATTGTAAAAGGGAAGGTTGCGTAACAAAAGAGATATAGAGGAGACGGTTATTACGTAACAGAAGATATATTGAGGAGACAGGAAGGTTTCACTACCACGCTCCCAGACTATCTCAGAGGTATGTTTCCTACGGCGCTTGCCGTGGCACCTTTTTTTTCCGTCTGCCCTTGAAACCACTACTCTTCAGTCGCATTCTGTTTACTCCTCGATGGGACCGTTTAATGAGAGATCGTACCCAGACGAATGGACAACATCACAGGTCCGCAACCCGTGACTCTTCCATCATTCCGCAGGGGTGACAGCTTTTTGAGCTGGTCACCATACCAGAGCGGACGTGGACGGTCTCCACTTCCCGGTTTTTCGGGGACCGAGCGGAAGCTATGGGGCAATACAGTGCCGGTACACTGCAGTGAGTGGCTAACTGTGGCAACGAGCACCCGTACGCTAGGCTCGCGCCATTGCACTCTTTCGCTCATGGAAGAATTCGGCCTTCCGAATTCTCTCTGCTGCTGTACGTGGAACAAGCTAATTTTTGACATTTCGTCTCAAACATATGTAGGTTCACATCATGCATGAAAGTCCCTTTTGCTAAGATTCATCCTCACGTATGCCAGCACTGCTAGTGTAAGCCTGCAGGTGGAAGGTGGGTTGAGGAAGGATCTGTATGACTCTGCACGAGAGATAACAATAGACAGCACCTCTCATTAGCAAAACTACGAGTGTGACTGACGTAGAGATTCTGCAAGCGATGAGACTGCGCTGATGTTCGTGATGATGTTATCATATATGCCCAAACATTTGGTCTATCAAAATCCAGCAAATGCGGGCGACCTGCATTTTGTCCGAGGAGCCGAGAAGGGTTGACTCTAAGGTAGCGCTCTCGTAGGTCAGGAACTCTAGGAAAAATGGAGAATTTCGAGGAGATGATCAGGTAGGTAGAGGAAGAAATAGGTGGTGTTGACGTATGTAGTTCCTGTAACGGTGGTGGGTAGCCCCAAAGTGGGGCCAGAGATGTCACGAGTGCCATTAGCTAATTGGGTCTTGTCCTTGTAATTCTAATCGTTGTGTCCTTGTGCATGTCGGGATGACAGTTACTGAGTCTGCCACTTAACAGAGCCAGTCTGAGCCTACCCTTTTAAAGTATTCTTTTCCCCTCATAATCTCTTTCCAAGAATATTCGTATGCTCCATATGGAACATATTGAGATCGCATGACCCTGGGACGATAAGTAACAGCTTTGCAGGGTATGCTGTCATTCGCTTGGACTGACTCTGCAGCAGTTCCGAAGAAGATAGTAATGCGTGGGACTTTCTTTTGGGTACACCTTTAGTAGGCCTACATCGTGCACCTTCAGTTCTACGAACTTCTTCACTGACATCACCCTTCAAATAAGATTTCAAAGCTAACTTCATTGACTACTTTTTCTGAATTCAACACTAAACTTAAAATCATTGACACTAAGTATCTCCGTGCCATTAACAATATTATATATTTCTCTTCAGTAGAAGTCTGACACAGTTCCTTTAACATATTTCGTAAACGTACACTTTAAGTACAGCAAAATATCTCCTTTATCCTCATCTGCATATCTATTGCATAAATACAACACCTTCTGTGTTTCGAATCTCGGTATTTCCTAATATATACACACACATAAGAAAAAAAACACAGATAAAATCTATGTACATGTTGCGCCCTAGCGGAAGGAGTTATTCTCTGTTAGGTTTTTACAGTACCCTGTGGTCTTAACGCATACAGAGAAGCTGGAGGAACCGTGAGGGGAACTTTTTCATTTCACTGGGTCTTACCTCTTTTCTCTGCCACTTCTCTTCGAGAAAACTGCCGTCGACTGAGGTAAAGTTTCTGGGGCATCCTTAAATGGCCAGGCTTGTTCCATGTTTATCATAGCGGTATGAGTCGGTAGTAGTATATGTTGACTGGAGAGGTCATTTAAATTACCTAATAAGGCACCTAGTTTTGCATATTGAATTTCTTTGTCTTTCCTTTCGGAACATAGGAATTGGTTAACATTACCCACTACCCAATACGGTACTTCACAAGCTTGGCCTTCTCCTTTTGTGTAGCTTCCTCCCGCTCTAGGATTTTTAAATCCGCGATTTTAATCCGAGCCCATATTTCGCTGAATCTCTAGGCAAAAGTACATACAGCGGATACATATTGCCCTGGAGGTGGCTTACGTAGTTCGAAAGAGGTCAGCATCTTCTAAGCTCAAATGGCAGTAATTCCATACTTTGATTCACTTTTCAGTTACAGGCTGCTACCACGTAGGCTAGCAGAGCTCCCAGTCGCTGTGATGGCTCTGCACGTAATAACGAAACATTTGCCCTATGGTTCTGTCCTCACAATTTCTGAATCTACAAAAGTCCGCACACAATAGAGTCCCGCTTTTCCTAACCCCGCTATTCCGAAACTATTCCGAACAGACTTCAGAGAAAATACCAACTCTTAACTTAAAAACAGGAGAAATGAAAAAGACAATCGTGAAGCACGTACACTTATTATTATACAGTGAAGTTCAAGAAAATGGTTCAAATGGCTCTGAGCACTATGGGACTCAACTGCTGTGGTCATAAGTCCCCTAGAACTTAGAACTACTTAAACCTAACTAACCTAAGGACAGCACACAACACCCAGCCATCACGAGGCAGAGAAAATCCCTGACCCCGCCGGGAATCGAACCCGGGAACCCGGGCGTGGGAAGCGAGAACGCTACCGCACGACCACGAGATGCGGGCACAGTGAAGTTAAATAGAAACTTACATAGAGCGTAAGCTTGATGAAAACGCCTCAAACCATGTGGGAATGAAGGCTGGTTACTTACAGTGCAGTACATACGGTACATGTCGGCTCCATTTATACAGCTCTGCAGAATGATTTATAAGTACTGCTAAACACAAAAAATAACCGATTTACACACACTTAAGAAGTAAAGAGCACTGAATCAACTTTGCAATGTTCCGTCATCGCCGTATGAACATAGAATCATTTGGAATTGATGAATCGCGCTGTTAGACGTAGCGTAAGGCGAGGTGAAGAGCATTTGCCGCGTCTGTGTGTGATGTGAGTTCATCTCCTCCTCGCTTTCCTCCGAGTCGGTCTGAGCTGATGGGCCTTGCATCATTGTTACAATGCCTTCGTCTCCGTACTCCTGGCTGCCATTGCCGTGAACAGTATTCCATTCCTCAACACAGCTTTCGTCTGCCACAGTCACGTATTTTCTTGACTAGTGGAAGAAGGACACGGTCTTCCACTGGTGTAAAAGTTGTTTCAACAATGTAGATCAGAGAATTTTTCCATGATTTTTGTAAAGCGCACTCAGTGGGGATATCCCGTGCTTGAGGCAACCAGTAAATCACATCTTTTATTGTGATTTTCTTAATATTTTGCAGGATCTCAGTTTCATTTTCATCCTTTTCAAATAATGTGCGAAGCAGCATTTTTGTGTATTTTTGTTTAATGGCCAGTGACACACCTTGGCCCATGGGATGAAGAATTAAAGTTACATTCGGCGTCAGAAAAACTTTTTTTATGTGTCGGCATCCAAGTTTTATTTCTTCTGGTTGGGACGGAGCATTGTCTATAAACAGCAGAGCACGGTTCGGCAATCCATTTGCTCTACTGTACGCAGTCATTTTAGGGACAAATTGCTGGTCGAACCATTCCTTGAACAAGTCGCCCTACGTACAAACATTTTGTTTTAAATTCCTATATTACACGGGAAGTAAGTTGACGTTCATGTTTTTGAACGTTCGTGGTTTGTTTATTGCAGAGAGGTTCCAGCAAACTAAGACATTTAGGCGTTGTTTGTCCATTTTAAACCCTAAGGCAGATGCATCTTCTTGCGAAGAAAGACTTTTGGTAGGCAAAGCTTTAAAATTCAGTCCGGTTTCATCTGCATTGTAAACTTGCTACGGAGAGCAGTTTTGAGGAGAAACTAGGTTTTTAAATTCTTTTAGGTAATTGGCAGCTGCTTCGTTGTCAGCTGACTTCTTCCCAGTTGTCTTAATTCCGTGTCTGTTCTTCCAACGATCCAAAGAACCACAGCTAGCTGAAAATGATGGCTCACCGTCCATAAGCTTGTTCAGTTGAAACGACTTTTCTTTTACCAAAGGACCAGAAATGAGGATTCCCTTCTGTCTTCCTTGAGTGGACCACAAGAATAAAGCCTCGTCAAGCTTTTCATATGAAGCATAGGTTGTTGGGCGTTCTATTTCCTTACTTACCATGCACCCTGTGACTCTGCACCTTTTCAAGAGATATTTCGGAGCCGGCCGCAGTGGCCGAGTAGTTCTAGGCGTTTCGGTCTGGAACCGAACGACTGCTACGGTCGCAGGTTCGAATCCTGCCTCGTGCATGGATGTGTGTGATGTCCTTAGGTTAGTTAAGTTTAAGTACTTCTAAGTTCTAGGGGACTGATGACCTCAGATGTTAAGTCCCATAGTGCTCAGAGCCATTTGAACCAAGAGTTATTTCACTTGAAGCAGAACAAAACTGCTCACTTTAAACGTGATTTTTTTTCAGTCGCTAATCGTTGCTTTTCCGACGCCATATTCGATTTATAATTTAGTAGCGCTTTCTCCCTTGTCCAGTCATTTTAACACTTCAAGTTTCGCAGTGGTTAGACACTGGACTCGCATTCGGGAGGACGACGGTTCAATCCCGCGTCCGGCCAACCTGATTTAGGTTTTCCGTGATTTCCCTAAATCACTCCAGGCAAATGCCGGGATGGTTCCTCTGAAAGGGCACGGCCGACATCCTTCCCTAATCTGACCGATGACCACGCTGTCTGGTCTCCTTCCCCAAACAACCAACCAACCAACTTCAAGTTTCTGTTTTAATGTATACGATGAACGATTTCGTATCCTTCCCATGTTTAATATTTAACAGTTCACGCGAAGGTCTACGAACACAAATAAAAAAGGCAAAGTGACTCGGTAAAGTAACTCATCAGTCACGGAATAAAGCTTAACAATAAATAGGTTATAACGTGTTTGAAACGCAGGAGGGAGAATGATAGGCAGGATGTTTGCGCTATGAGTCGTCGAAGGTCACCAGCAGATGTTCCCGCACTTAACTTACATCTTAGGAAATCAATAGATTGACATTATTCATGAAATCCGCCTACTACGAATTCCCGCGAAACAGAACGGTGTTCGGTCCCAATTAGTTCGGAATAGCGGGACTCTACTGTAATTGTTTCCCTAATCCTGACGTTAACTTGATGCCCTATCCAGACTATGGTCTCCATTGTAACAAACTTCGAAACCATGCGGTTTATCGCTGCCTGAGCTATCGCCTCTGCTTGCTGGTTCGTCACACCAGTCATATCTAAATAACGTGAAAAGACTAATAATGTGAATCGATTATAGTTAAGACACATCTATTCCACATTGGAGTCTGGCCGAGAATGTCCGTACCAATCATCTGGAATGATATGTTCGCCTCTGCTAATCCCTGTAATGCAAATTACTGATGACTAAACTGAGAAAGTTGTGCACCAGGGCCGGCCGGTGTGGCCGTGCGGTTCTAGGCGCTTCAGTCGGGAACCGCGTGACCGCTACGGTCGCAGGTTCGAATCCTGCCTCGGGCATGGATGTGTGTAATGTCCTTACGTTAGTTAGGTTTAAGTAGTTCTAAGTTCTAGGGGACTGATGACCACAAATGTTAAGTCCCATAGCGCTCAGCGCCATTTTTGTGCACCAGGTACACAGTTTTCCACATGTCGCTCTACGTCCGACTTGCACATTCTCCACCAGTCAAATTTTCCAACACATCACTCAATAGTCCAGTGACCTCCAGGCCCTGCTAAGTTACAGAAGCGGACCTACCTCAACTCTTCATCACTTAAACTTCACAGCACAACTATATGTAGTCTGCACTTTGTTTGTTTCCACAGCACTTCACCATTAGCACATGACTGAGCTTCTGCCACAAGCCGCTGGCACTCATTCACAGCGGCCTCAGCCTTATGCTACGTGTCTGCAGGAATACCAACACGTTCCACTTTGTTTTCCTAGCAGCTTAACCCGTTTCTATTTCCATGTGTTTTCCCAGAATTAAAAGGCAAGCACAATAACTCTTAAACCCCATCTGTTTAAGTGGCTAGTTGTATCCTTAAGGTTGACGAGTCATTTTATTACTGAGTAATCTGTTATGACTTTGAAATGCCTGCAATAATAGTAGTAATGGAAATATGTGATTTCACAGTCCAGGATGAGCATATCCTTCTCTGAAGCTGAATAATTCCTTTCTGAATTATTCAGTTGCTTAGAAGCATAGGTTGTTGGGCGCTCCATTTCCTCACTTACCACGCACCCTGTGACATTGTTGCTGACATCACAATATAGTATGAACTGTTTCTGATAATATGGAAAAGTGAGGACAGGATGTGCTAAGTCTTGTACCAAGTGAGGCACAATGAAAACATAGCTCGCCGGCCGGAGTGGCCGAGCGGTTCTAGGCGCTAAAGTCTGGAACCGCGCGACCGCTACGGTCACAGGTTCGAATCCTGCCTCGGGCACGGATGTGTGTGATGTCCTTAGGTTAGTTAGGTTTAAGTAGTTCCAAGTTCTAGGGGACTGATGACCTCAGAAGTTAAGTCCCATAGTGCTCAGAGCCATTTTAGCCAAAGCATAGCTCAAGTAGAAAATGTCTAACAGTTTTATTGAAAAGTATTTAAACCAAAATACTTCTCATTTGAAGAAAAGCTAATCACAGAAAGTTTGTGATAGGTTGTGATTCGCACTGAATTTAAAAGAATCCAACTTAGGCTGAAGGTTGTAATGATGGATCAGTCAAATTTAATGTTCACTCAGATTTGGAACAAATAGTGTAGTGAAGGTCAATGCCTGATACCGCCTTTTCTGGACGTCTCCAATGCAGAGGCCAAGACATGGCGATGGTGAAGCCGGGTGCTGGAGGCTCCGTCAGTCAGCGGTGGCTGGTGCCACACGATGTCACGTAGTCTGCAAGAGTTATCAGTGGCTAGCTCAGAGGAAGGTACCTCGGAACGGGTTTGCGCCACCTAAATACCAAGACCACGTAGTGATATTAGAGGAACTATTTGCGACCGTTTAGCCTGCAAAGGCAAGCAGATCCACAGGACCAATAATCTCTGGCATCGCTCGCCCTGTTGCCTGCTAATCCAGTAAGCATCCATGGTTGAACACTGGAATTTGCTGACATAGACTTTTCAAGATTAGGCTACTTGCTGTGCCAATGTTGTGAGAAAACTTGACAGTCTGTAGGCCATACCGCCCATACAAAGCAGGATCATAGATTACTGGGTCCTTTGGTTGCATAAAGGCCTGCTCGAAATCTGGAGTCCATTAAAACTTTATTCCCTTCTTTAAAAGATGCGTAGAAGGCCACAGCCTTTCTGTTAACTTAGGCACAAACTTTCTTTAATAACTGGTAAAACGACTGTAGCTTTTTTTCTGTAGTAGCAGTAGGGAACTGCTGCAAGCCTGTATGATCCAGTGGTCTATTCACACATCTTTCTGATCTGAACAGCGAACCTCTTTCAGTAAAAAAGTGAAACTGTCCTAAGTGTTCGTCATGCCATTTCCCATCGACTACAAATGTACCAGAAGTTCTCTGATGTATTTGGAAAGCGCTGAAATATAGCCTAAGTACACCATACACTTCTCGGTTTTAGGTCCCATAATACCCTGTACAGTAGATGTTGGAATGTCACTGGCACATTCTTATACCCAAATGGCATTTGAGGATACTGGTAATGACTGGATGGAACCTTAGAGATGTCGTAGACCTGTCCTCCAGAGCTGTCTCCAACTGAACGTACCAGCTTTGCAAATACGTAGTTGCAAAATAATAGCATTGCCACAAGTTATTCAAGCTCTCTATGATATTGGGTACCGGCTACAGATTTTGACTGAATGCTGATACAGGTATCGATAGTTATAACAATTTATAGTCGACAGTCACAACGGAATATATAGAATTTACTCCAGTCTGAGTTCTTCTGTGGTATAGGAACTACTGGCACCATACATGGGCTGTTACTATATTCTATTATTCTGTCACAGAATTGTTGGTTTATAAATTTCTCCATCACAAGTTGCAAGTGATATGGTACTTGGTATGGTTTATTGTACACTGGTGGTTCCTTCCCAGTGGGAACCCCACGTTGTACTACTGGCATAGTTGGTGATGATGGAGAAATGTTGAGCAATTCTGCTTATTCCACTAATAATTTTCCCTTTACCTCCCTGTCACTCCGTTGCAAACGTTTTCCCCACAGTGGAGCTACATCGACGCACTGCCCCAGTTTAGAACACTTCACACTGAAATCTCTGTCCAACTTTTCTTCCTTCAAAACTCCGTTTGTCTATCAGTACACGGCATGATAGCTCCACTTCCATTCTCCTAAATTTATCCACACTGACAAGCAGTTCCTGTCTTTTGCCAAGTTCTTGCACATATGAAAAACTGCAGCATACAGAGCACTGTGCACTGTCAAATTCCTCAATTACTGCTAAGGTTTCAACTGTGCACAACGAATTAACTGGTAAATCTGCTCCTTTGTCTACCCAGATTCATTTCCTTGTACGTCTCGGAATTTTATCCCGAGAATCGAGTGTAAGGGACCGTACTCACCGTCTAGTTGGCTTGGCTTGAATGTGAATTGTGGCCCTATGGTTTTTCCAGCAGTAAAATCTAAAGAGAACGATGTACAACACAGCTCCACTATGCGCCGTTACAGATCGACTTTGGAGTCATGTTTATTCAGAAAATTCAGTCTAACAAGGAATCCCTTGAGCGCGAGGTCGCAAAAGGCCAACAATGATACGTATGGCATTCGACGGTCCAAATATTGTCTACCATGCGATCACAATATTGGCTGCTAATGGCGACAGGGCCGGTGGTATCCAATGGTGAGCACAGCATGAGGCTATGGAGCGTAGCCGAAATGCTTCGGGATTTAAAGAGGAAATAAAGGCGCCCTGGAAATTAGAGGTAGCAAGAGAGTTGTATCAAGATCAACTAACATCGATGCCTTAACGTCTTCGTATAAACTTATGCCGACTCTTAATCTGAATGATAAATTCCCTGGAAAGCTATTTATTGTGCTGCGAGAAGTTTAAGGTCCTCTGCTCCGTACGATTCTTTCTTGTATGCGGGATCCTACAAGTGTAATAGGGAATATTTACGTCACAGCAAGCCAGAATGCGATAAAGGGTGTAAGAAAACTACCACCATATGGCATGAGCACTACTTTTGGCCAATACCTGGTCAAAAGAACTTGCTTTTGCTTGATTCAAAAATCATACTCCTTTGGAGCAAGCAGTCTCTCCTGAAAAGTGTGTGACATTGCGGTTCATACTACAAGGGTCGTCCACAAAGTAAGTTCCGTTTCGTTATATAAAACAAACAGGTACAGATGCAGAAAAAATATTTATTGTAGAAAAATTTGCAACAGTTAAACTACTTTTCTACATCGCTTCCGAAATTTTGTAGGCACTTGTCATAGCGTGGCACACGTTTTTGTATGCCTTCTTCATAGAAGGTTGCCGCCTGTGTATTCAACCATGTGGTAACATGTTCTTTCAGCTCGTCATCATCGTTGAAGTGTTGACCGCCAAGGACAGGTTTTAGGTGTAAGAAGAGATGAAAGTCGCTAGGAGCGAGGTCCGCGCTGTACGGAGGATGATCAAACGCGTCGCAGTGAAATTCCCGTAAGAGTTGTTTGGTCACATTCGCCGTGTGAGGTCGGGCATTATCGAGGAAAAAACACCTTTTGACAGTAATCCTCGACGCTTGTTGTGTATTGCACGGCGCAATTTCTTAATGGTCTCGCAGTAACCATGTGCATTGATTGTTTGGCCTCGTGGTAAGAAATCAGTCAGCAAAATGCCTTTTCTGTCCCAAAAAACGGTGCACATGACTTTTCGAGGTACAAGATTTGCTTGGGCTTAATCTTCGTTGGGAATGAAGTGTGCCTCCATTCCACTGATTGCCGTGTTGTTTCAGGGGATACCCAAGTTTCATCCTCCGTGACTATCCGAGAACGAAAACCATCTCCTTCTTCATTGTAGCGTGTCAAAAACTGAAGTGCACTGCACATCCGTTGTTTTTTGTGTAGTTCAGTAAGAACTTTGGGTACCAAACGTGTGCAAAGTTTTCGAAATTTCAGTTTTTCAGTAACAATTTCATGAATTAGTGATCGTGAGATTTGCAGAAGTTCCATACCAAGGGCACTAAGTGTAAACTTACGGTTGTGCTTAATCTTCTCTTCAATCGTGTGAACCAGTTCACCAGTAACCGTTCTTCATCGTGCACTTGATCACGTCCATCATTGAACAGTGTGACCCATCTTCTAACCATTGAATCACTCATAGCATTTTGTCCGTAAACTTCGCAAATTTGCCAATGAATTTCCTTTGGTTTACCTTTCTTCGCATTTAGAAAACGAATCACCGATCAGACTTCACACGCGGCGGCATTTTCAATTACGGCTGACATCATAAGGAAGGTCAACAAAGCACACGTCGGCAGCAGCGATCTGAAAATGGCGTACATGCCTTATCCTTGGACGGCCGCTGGTGGCCGAGCGGTTCTGGCGCTACAGTCTGGAACCGCGCGACCGCTACGGTCGCAGGTTCGAATCCTGCCTCGGGCATGGATGTGTGTGTTGTCCTTAGGTTAGTTAGGTTTAAGTAGTTCTAAGTTCTAGGGGACTTATGGCCTCAGCAGTTGAGTCCCATAGTGCTCAGAGCCATTTGAACCATTTGAACCTTCTCCTTGAGTCAGAGTATCTGCCGCGCATGATCGGAACTGCGATCGTAGCGCTGCCACGGATAGAAATAGAAACGGAACGTACTTTGTGGACGGAAAAAATGGTTCAAATGGCTCTGAGGATTCGAACCCGCGACAGTAGCAGGCGCGCGGTTCCGGACTGAAGCGCCTAGAACCGCTCGGCTACCACGGCCGGCTTGACCGCAGTCACCTATAGCCCGCGGTCCATCACAGTTGCCTCCGCGCCGGTTTTGGATAGCGCTATTTTCCCATCCACGGTACACTTTAACCACAGTGTCACGCGAACAGATTATAAAGTCAGCTATATCGCAAATGCTTCCACTCTTGGCCCGAAAGCCAACGACCATGCCGTTTTGGATGTCAGATCAATTGCTCCATTTCCGAATTGCGGCAACGACTACACTGTTATCCGCGTCACACCGACACGCCTTATATACCCTCCATTGCTAGAGCTTCCAACTGCAGTCTGTGAGTGGTTACTGCACTGCAGGTTTACTATCTTATGGGTCAAAAAATCGATTTTTTTAAAATTGCATTTTTGGATCCATAAAAGTCTTTGGAATCCACCCCTGAAACGGTTTTTCCGAATACGGAACGGAAATGTTTGTTATTCGCGATTGAACAAAAAAATGCACCTGCCTGAAATCGGCCTTTTTGATGCACCAGTTTTTTTTTTCTTTCGGAGGGCGAGTTATTGTACCTGTGCTTGGGAGGAAACACACAGAATTCAAAAGAAAGTATGAACGCGTGTGTTTGGAAGCCCCCAAGCATTTGCATTCTGGTGCGAAGACTGAGACTTTCCTGGCAGTGAGCAGCTTCAACATACGGAATTCAGCAATTCTGAAGACCATGACAATGATGGACGTCACCCTGGAACTCTATTCGACGCAGTTCGCCAAGTATTCGGACGACCACCGGATTCAAGCGGCAGAAAATCGCTTGTCACCGGCCGTACGAGAGGCTCTGGAGCAGCGCAGGATGGCCCAGATCGAGCAGAACGCCCTCTGTAAGGAAGAGGAAGGACTAGTTTATTGACCCGGAATAGCAGATTGAAAGTAAGTTACATAATATATGTAGCCAAAACGTCAAACGCGTTTTTATCGAAATGACTTTCTTTTTATCGCGCGGTGTGGCAACTTCAAATCTGCTGAACCGATTGGCATGATTCTTTGTTTCCGACGAAGCTAACTAAATTGTCTAGGAGTTGTACCACTTCTATCCCGATCCATCAACTATAAATATTTTTACTTGGCCGACGAAGTCGAAAAATCGACGAAAAAACCCAATTTTTTCAAATGGGCGCCATTTTGTTTGCTATGGTCCAAATAACTTAAGCGAGGTACAACTCCTAAAGAATCTTATATACTTCGTTAATGTCAACTCAGTTTTGATTTAAGACGAGCCGGCTGACCCGTGACATGCCGCGCGTGGAGGTCTACATAGAAATTTTGTTTCGTTCGGAAGGCACTTCCGCCATTGCTCTTCGACATTTCCGGTCGAAAAAATTCCAGTTTGTAGAGGAAATATCAATAAACATTTGGATCAAATTTTACATTGATATCTGTAACACACCCCGAGAAAAAAATTCTCAAAGAACATGCGTTTTTTTCGGGCCAAAGATAGTAAACCTCCCCTTAATGTCGAACGTAGGCGGTGGTCACGTCAATGCGACTGGAGCGTGTTAAGTATGATAGTAGCCTCGTAGTGCTCGTCGACTTCTGTTACCTGTTTGCCTCGGCCTATTAGCTCTATGATCGTGTAAAGGCATTGCATCAAGTGTTCCACCTCGCTGGAGTTCCAGCTGCCGACGGCCTTGCCGCAGTGGTAACACCGGTTCCCGTCAGCTCACCGAAGTTAAGCGCTGTCGGGCTGGGATAGCACTTGGATGGGTGCCCATCCGGTGTATCCAGCGCTGTTGACAAGTGGGGTGCTCTCAGCCCTCGTGAGGCACAACTGAGGAGGTAGTTGATTGAGAAGTAGCGGCTCCGGTCACGAAAACTGACAACGGCCGGGAGAGCGTTGTGCTGACCACATGCCCCTCCATATCCGCATCCAGTGATGCCTGTGGGCTGAGAATGACACGGCGGCCGGTCGGTGCCATTGGGCTTTCATAACCAGTTCGGACGGAATTTAGTTTAGTTGAATATACACTACTGGCCATAAAAATTGCTACACCACGAAGATGACGTACTACAGACGCAAAATTTAACCGACAGGAAGAAGATACTGTGATGTGCAAATGATTAGCTTTTCAGATCATTCACACAAGGTTGGCGCCGCTGGTGACACCTATAACGTGCTGATATGAGGAAAGTTTCCAACCGATTTCTCATACAAAAACAGCAGTTGACCGGCGTTGCCTGGTGAAACGTGGTTGTGATGCCTCGTGTAAGGAGGAGAAATGCGTACCATCACGCTTCCGACTTTGATAAAGGTCGGATTGTAGCCTATCGAGATTGCGGTTTATCGTACCGGGACATTGCTGCTCGCGTTGGTCGAGATCCAATGACTGTTAGCAGAATATGGAATTGGTGGGTTCAGGAGGGTAATACGGAACGCCGTGCTTGATCCCAACGGCCTCGTATCACTAGCAGTCGACATGACAGGCATCTTATCCGCATGGCTGTAACGGATCGTGCAGCCACGTCTCGATCCCTGAGTCAACAGATGGGGACGTTTGCAAGACAACAACCATCTGCACGAACAGTTCGACGACGGTTGCAGCAGCATGGATTATCAGCTCGGAGACCATGGCTGCGGTTACCCTTGACGCTGCATCACAGACAGGAGCGCCTGCGATGATATACTCAACGACGAACCTGGGTGCACGAATGGCAAAGCGTCATGTTTTCGGATGAATCCAGGTTCTGTTTACAGCATCATGATGGTAGCGTCCGTGTTTGGCGACATCGCGGTGAACGCAGATTGGAAGCGTGTATTGGTCATCACGATACTGGCGTATCAACCGGCGTGATGGTATGGGGTGCCATTGGTTACGCGTCTCGGTCACCTCTTGCTTGCATTGACGGCACTTTGAACAGTGGACGTTACATTTCAGATGTGTTACGACCCTAGGCTCAACCCTTCATTCCATCCCTGGCGAAACCCTACATTTCAGCAGGATAGTGCACGGCCGCATGTTGCAGATCCTGTACGGGCCTTTCTGGATACGGAAAAAGTTTGATTGCTGCACTGGCCAGCACGTTCTCTCGATATCTCACCCACTGGAAACGTCTGGTCAATGGCGGCCGAGCAACTGGCTCGTCAGAATACGCCAGCCACTACTCTTGATTAACTGTGGTATCGTGTGGAAGCTGCATGGGCGGCTGTACCTGTTGTACACGCCATCCAAGCTCTGTTTGACTCACTGCCCAGGACCAGAGGTGGTTGGTCTGGGTACTGATTTCTCAGGATATATGCACCCAAACTGCGTGAAAATGTAATCACATGTCAGTTTTAGTACAACATATTTGTCCAATGAATACCCGTTTATCATCTGAATTTCTTCTTGGTGTAGCAATTTTAATGGCCGTTAGTGTAGCTCCAGTTACACCTCTCTAACAAAGTACTACGAGGCTCGACTCTCTTCACTGACTAATTGTGAAACACAATACGTTTACGCTTCCGGCACGTTGTGCCCTGACTGAATACGCAGTGTGACGCGACGCAGAGAATTACAACCTGGCAGTGTCTTGCGCGTCCTTCGTCAGCTCTCCAGAGCCGCACGTGCGTAGATCGGCACCAACGCGTGCCGAAGAGGGGATCGCCGAACTGCTCGGCCGTATTTTAAATTCAGGCGAGGCGACTGCGGCACCCGCGTCCCCAGGGATAAGGAAAGGCGGAGGGGAGGTGTCGCAGTCCTCACTTAGGCGTGCATTATGTTCACAAATCACTGCCGCCAACAACTTTATTTTCACTCTCCGCTGGGAATCAGCCCCCCTGACATGTGAACAGAGGGGTGGGCCTCTGCTCGAGGCGATACTGTGAGCGGAATGACAGCTGTCATCTTTGAGAGAGAAAACGTGTTACGGTTGATCTCAGACGACTGTTCTCCGAGCTGCATTACTTCTCTCATTTCTGATGTTCTACCCCTGAGGTTTTGTAGCTTCATTGGCTACGGCAGCGAGAAGGAGAACGCAAGGCCACTCGCATGTCCGCTACGTCTTTAACATTAAATGTGCCAAGTTGTTTGTTAGTTGCTTCGGCGGTGGAAGTTGATATATTCGTCCAATCAGTTATTCAAGAAGCGCAGGAACGTACCCTACCTGATTCGGACATTTGTTAATGGAGATTAATATGGAGATTAATACGGGATGTGTCGACTCTTCGGCTTTATGACGATTTGACCTCTGCTGGGAACACTTCCAAAGAGGTGTCGGAATGTCTGGCACTCCACTCTTCCTCAAGAGCCGAAATCACAGAAGGCAGTCACGCTGGACGTCGATGTTCTAGTGCCATCGGGTTCAGGTCCGGACTCTGGGGAGAGCATTTCAGGAATACTATTGTCCACAAACCATTGCCCCATAGATTCTGCGTTATGAGAGGGTGGATTGTCGTGCTGATACAATCATCGTCTCCGAAATGTTCCTCTGCTGCGCACAGTACAAAAATATGTAAAATCTGTTCCAATTCTTATGCTATTAGTGTTTTTTCACCGCAATAGGGGTACCACACACTAACAACGGGAAACACTCACCCCTATGTCACCGCACGTACTATGTATTTCGCTGTTGCCTTTACCCATATTGGCAGGTAATGCTCTCCAGGCATTCCTACACCCAAATAACTGCATCGGACTGTCACACGTTATAACGTACTCCAGATCACTCGTTTCCAGTTATCAACCATTCAGTACTGTCGCTCTTTACGTCCCCTGAAGCCATGCTTAGCATGACTACACAATTGTATGGCTTACAAGGAGTAGCTTGACCAATGTACACCACTATTTTCTGCACCCTACGCATGTTACTAACAAAGTGGCACAGCTGGTGGCGCTCTGCAACTAACGAGTGATTCCTTCTGTTGATTTCGTGTGACTTTTTACATCACCCCGTAAGGTGTCAGGCAAATCCAACACCTTCCATGAAAACCCTGACATGATAAGCAAAACCAGTAGTATGTCACATAGCTCCGAATAAATCGTGACATTAAATTAACCAGAGTAATACGAGTAACGAGCGAGCAAATGGAATACCACAGACTAACACAAGAATGCCTAAATGCATTTCATACCTTCCCACCGTGAGACAGACGCAGTTCCGAGGGGAGAAACGAGAAGCCAAGAGCAGAACCGTGTTAAGCTAGAAGGCCCTACGATAAGGGACGGACACCAACGTCGCCAGCTAACCACCAGGACCACCCCCCAGCCCATGTTAAAAGCTAGAGCCCTCCAGAAGAACAGTATAGATCTTACGATAACACTAAAAGGGCCACACCAGCTGCAAGTTTTAGCGTGAGACTTTTTCGCGTCTCTGTTACGTTGGAAACTTTAAAAACAGCATTCTTCGGTAGCACCACATTTCGAAAGGTTATATTCTCTTCTTGTCTAAACTATTTATCGTCCATGTTTCACTTCCATACATGGCCACACTCCATACAAATACTTTCAGAAACGACTTGCTGACACTTAACTCAATACTCGATGTTAACAAATTTCTCTTCTTCAGAAACGCTTTCCTTGCCATTGCCAGTCTACATTTTATATCCTCTCTACTTCGACCATCATCAGTTATTTTGCTCCCCAAATAGCAAAACTCCTTTACTACTTTAAGCCTCTCATTTCCTAACCTAATTCCTGCAGCATCACCCGACTTAATTCGACTACATTCCATTATCCTCGTTTTGTTTCTGTTAATGTTCATCTTATATCCTCCTTTCAAGACACTATCCATTCCGTTCAACTGCTCTTCCAAGTCCTTTGCTGTCTCTGATAGAATTACAATGTCATCGGCGAACCTCAAAGTTTTTATTTCTTCTCCATGGATTTTAATACCTACTCTGAACTTTTCTTTTGTTTCCTTTACTGCTTGCTCAATACACAGATTGAATAGCATCGGGGAGAGGCTACAATCCTGTCTCACTCCCTTCCCAACCACTGCTTCCTTTTCATGTCCCTCGACTCCTATAACTGCCATCTGCTTTCTGTACAAATTGTAAATAGCCTTTCGGTCCCTGTATTTTACCCCTGCCATCTTCAGAATTTGAAAGAGAGTATTCCAGTCAACATTGTCAAAAGCTTTCTGTAATTCTACAAATGCTAGAAACGTAGGTTTGCGTTTCCTTAATCTAGCTTCTAAGAGAAGTCGTAGGGCCAGTATTGCCTCACGTGTTCCAACATCTCTACTGAATCCTAACTAATCTTCCCCGAGGTCGGCTTCTACCAGTTTTTCCATTCTTCTGTAAAGAATTCGCGTTAATATTTTGCTGCTGTTACTTATTAACCTGATTGTTGGGTAATTTTCACATCTGTCAACACCTGCTTTCTTTGGGATTGGAATTATTACATTCTTTATGAAGTCTGAGGGAATTTCGCCTGTCTCATATATCTTGCTCACCAGATGGTAGAGTTTTGTCAGGACTGGCTCTCCCAAGGCTGTCAGTAGTTCTAATGGACTGTTGTCTACTCCCGGGGCCTTTCAGTGGTGTGTCAAACTCTTCACGCAGTATCATATCTCCCATTTCATCTTCATCTACATCCTCTTCCATTTCCATAATATTGTCCTCAAGAACATCGCTCCTGTATAGGCCCTTTATATACTCCTTCCACCTTTCACTTTCCCTTCTTTGCTTAGAACTGGGTTTCCATCTGAGCTCTTGATATTCATGCAAGTGGTTCTCTTTTCTCCAAAGGTTTCTTTCATTTTCCTGTAGGCAGTATCTATCTTACCCCTCATGAGATAAGCCTCTACATCCTTACATTTGTCCTCTAGCCATCCCTGCTTAGCCATTTTGCACTTCCTGTCCATCTCATTTTTGAGACATTTGTATTCTCTTTTTGCCTGCTTCACTTACTGCATTTTTGTATTTTCTCCTTTCATAAATTAAATTCAGTATCTCTTCTGTTACCCAAGGATTTCTACTAGCTCTTGTATTTTTACCTACTTGATCCTCTGCTGCCTTCACTATTCCATTCCTCAAAGCTACCCATCCTTCTTCTACTGTATTTCTTTCCCCCATTCTTATCAATTGTTCCCTTATGCTCTCCCTGAAACTCTGTACACCCTCTGGTTTAGTCAGTTTGTCCAGGTCCCATCTTCTTAAATTCTCACCTTTTTGCAGTTTCTTCAGTTTTAATCTACAATTCATAACCAATAGATTGTAGTCAGAGTCCACATCTGCCCCTGGAAATGTCTTACAATTTAAGACCTGGTTCCTAAATCTCTGTCTTACAATTATATAATCTATCTGATACCTTTTAGTATCTCCAGGATTCTTCCATGTATACAACCTTCTTTTATGATTCTTGAACCAAGTGTTAGCTATGATTAAGTTATGCTCTGTGCAAAATTCTACCAGGTGGCTTCCTCTTTCATTTCTTACCCCAATCCACATTCACCTACTACGTTTCCTTCTCTTCCTTTTCCTACTGTCGAATTCCAGTCACCCACGACTATTAAATTTTCGTCTCCCTTCACTACCTGCATAATTTCTTTTATCTCATCATACATTTCATCAATTTCTTCATCATCTGCAGAGCTAGTTGGCATACCTCTTAAGGTACGCATTTTCGACCCCATGTTTACTGAGACTTTTTTGCTTCTAGTATCGTGTACTTTCAACTGTTTGCGCTTAGGCTATTAAGATACACCCCTTATAAACCATCTAACGGATACACTGAGTAGCAATTTACGACTGTTTGCTTATGATGCTTTATGGACAGTGCCGTCTTATGTGACTGTCGGAGGATACGAAATGATTTGGACACAATTTCTATTTGGTGCTGTTAATGGCAGCTTCCTCTAAATGTGGCCAAATGTAAATTAATACTTATTAGTAGGAAAAAGAGGCCTGTAATGTTCGAATACAGTGTTTGTGGTGTGCTGATTCTAGTCGATTAAATATCTGGGCATAACTTCGGAAAGTGACATGATATGGAACCAACACATAAGGTCGGTTGTGTGGAAGGAGAAAGATAAACTTCGGTTTTTTGGAAGAATTGTAGGAACGTCTCGCTCATTTATAAAGGAGAACACCCATAGAGCACTTGTAGGAAATAGTCTGCAGTGTGTGGTCGAATTAGCTGTAAACACCGAAGTAATTCAGAGGTGGGCTGCTAGAATTGTTGCTGGTATTCCAGTATCACAGAAATGCTTCCTGAATTAAAATGAGAATCCCTGCGCGAAGACATTACTGAGAAAGTTCAGAGAACCAGCTTCTGTGACAGACTGTTTAACGATCCAGCTGCCGCCACCATAAATCTCGCGTAGGGACCACGAAGACAAGATAAGAGAAATCACGGCTCGCAGGGAAGCGTACAGATTGTTGGTTATTCACGGCTCCATTTGCAGGTGGAACAGGAAAGAGAATAACTAGCACTGGTACAGGGTACCCTCCGCCATTCACCGTGTGGTGGTTTGCAGAGTATCCATGTAAATGTAGGACGCGAACCTCAAGCAGGATAGGAGCATTCCCCTTACAACGTTTCTCCTCTTCATCCGTTTTCTTGACCACTCTAACGTTCTTTCCAATGACTTGAATTTTTCCTGTGAGCCACCACTTGAAGCAGACTCTTCGCCTCCAAACTTATTGCCGAAGATATCATTTCGTTTGATTGCTTTGACAAGCAAATTATACTAGAGTTGGCGTAAGTTGTTCCGTGACAGCTGCAGTAGGCAGCTTCGCACACCTACCTCAGCCAATAACATAACACGGTTTCTTAAATGCCTCGACGGCAAGGCCTCAGTGTCGTCGCATTTCTGTGGACGGCTACTGTTTCCATCAGCAGACGTTAGCGCTTCGCAGCTAAAAGCTGGTAGCAGCGCTGCGAGCTCCCAGGGATTTTCTTATGCCGTCTCGACTACAGCCGCCGTCGCTGCCTGTTACCTAATTGCCATGCGCCCCGTCGACCAGACATAAGCCTAGATCTCTCAGAGTAAGATTCGCCTGTCTGAAACGTGGTGCGCTTGGCTGTTGGTTAGCAGGGAGTTGGGACGGCTACGCAAGCCGAAGTGTCAATTACTGTAAGCTGCAAGACATGTTGCAAATTCTATAGTGGGAAAATGTTCACTCCAAGTACAGTTTTCAGAACGTGTAAGAGAGAATATAACATTGACTCTTATTTACATCCATCAACTTGAACGATAACCCGTTTTTCGCTCCGCTGTAGAGACGTATGTGGTAGGCCTACATAAAGGCACCTTGAGGTCATCTTCCACTCGGGACGTAGTGTGGTCGCCGTTGCGGGTCGTGACGTCCCCGTCACGACTCGCGAATGGTCAGTCACAGGTAGCATTGAGAGAGCACTAGAAGGGACATAGCATCGCAGCTACAACGCCAAAGCACGCGAAGCTCCTTGAAGGGAAGCAGCCCACCAGTCGACGGAACCTGCTTGGGAACCGTGACGCGAGCCAGCAGGTAAGCTTACGACCAATCTTACTGCGTGTGAGACGGGCTTTACAGCGAAACCTGGTGGGTGAGACACCGAGCGGGATTAAGGCAGGACGGTCCGGCAAGACGGCGTCCCCGGGTGACCCCGGCAGTCGTTATCGCCGCCCCGGGAGGCAGTAAACTGGGGCAGCCGGCGCGGACCCCGGCTTATCTGGCGGCCAGCATTAGCATGCAAATCTGGCGAGATGCTAATGCGAGATGTCGCGGCCCCCCATTTGCATTTTCATGGCTTTTTGAACGGCGGAGGCGGCCCGCGCCGTCATTTGTCACCGGGGTCGCGATAACACGTGCTCCTCCGGCCGCTGGCGCCTTCCCAGCACCGGGGGTCTCACACTCTGCTACTCGAGCGTCTGGGACCATGTGGAGCCCCCATACTTCCCATCCGGCATTTGTCTGTTAAGTTTTGCATCTAAGTGGCCCGATGACGTAAAGGTCATTATGTCAGTCATTCTACATCTAGATCTACACACACACTCCGCAAGTGACCGTACGCCGCATGGCGGAGGGTACTTTGTACGCCTCAGTAATTCCCTTTTCTGTTCCAACCGCAAATGGAGTGAGAGAAAACAGTTGTCTCTACGCCTCCATACGATCCCTAAGTCTTCTTGTACTCACTGTTCTTCCGCGAAATATATGAGGGGCAGGCAAATGAAAACCGAACGTGTGCCACAACGTGACCATGAAATCGTACCATGCAAAAGGAATCACCGCACGCGTTAAGAGACTGTGAGACTAGACGACGAATTCCAGTTTCGAAGACTGCAGTCGGCTGCTGACGAATCCACAGCCGTACTCACTCTTGCGCTTCCTCACCCCACTGAAACCGAAAATATTGAAAATCACGGGGCGAAAGGTTCTGGCCATGTGGAGAATAATACAGTGTTTCCCAGCCAAACGGCTGAGGAGTAGCCTTGGTCTGATTAGCAACGTCGGGACAGACGTTATTCATTCCGACCGACGGCATTCCTACAGCCCGAGGGCAAAGGGCAAAGACAACAGACGAAACATCCCACATCTCCTCAGCCACGGAAACCGAAATTGTTCACACAAGTTCTAGTAAGATTATGATGAGCTTCATCTCCGACTGCAGGGGCCCGCTGCACGTCGATTTCTTCGAGTGTGAAACCTCAATGTGCAGCGGTACGGAGGCACTGTCCATAAACTCCGACGCGCCATAAAGTCAGAAGGGCCAGGAATGCTGTTGGACGTAATCATTCTGCTGCACGATGGTGCCCGCCCTGCACCACCAGGGGACGAAAGATACGCTTGAGGGATTTGGCTGGGAAACATTGCAACAGCCTCCGCACAGCCAGGATCTTTCACCGTGTTGTTTTCACATTTCTGTCGACCTGAACAAAAACATGTGTTGACGTCTATTTCAGTCTGACGAGAAAGTGCAGCAGTTGATACGGTCGTGGATTTATCAGTGGGGGCCGGCTGGAGTGGCCGCGCGGTTCTAGGCACTTGAATCTGGAACCGCGAGACCGCTACGGTCGCAGGTTCGAATCCTGCCTCGGGCATGGATGTGTGTGATGTCCTTAGGTTAGTTAGGTTTAAGTACTTCTAAGTTCTAGGGGACTGATGACCTCAGATGTTGAGTCCCATAGTGCTCAGAGCCAATTGAATCATTTATCAGTAGCCAATTCCGAAGTGGCCGTGCGGTTAAAGGCGCTGCAGTCTGGAACCGCAGGACCGCTACGGTCGCAGGTTCGAATCCTGCCTCGGGCATGGATGTTTGTGATGTCCTTAGGTTAGTTAGGTTTAACTAGTTCTAAGTTCTAGGGGACTAATGACCTCAGCAGTTGAGTCCCATAGTGCTCAGACCCTTTCATTTCAGTAGCCAATTGCATTCTATGAAACAGGAGTTGATCGTCTCGTGTCTCAGTGGGATAAATGTCTGAACGAATGTGGTGATTACTTTTGAATGGAACCACTCCACGGTCCCGTTGTGGTGGGTGTTCAGTTTTCATTTGAACTGCCCCTTATAGGTTGACGGCAGTAGAAACGTTACGCAGTTAGCCGCAAATGCCGATTTTCTGAATATTCTCAATAGTATTTCACGTAAAGAACGTTGATTTCCCTGCTGGGATAACCATTCTAGTTCACTAAGCATCTCCGTGATACTCCCGTGCTGATCGAACCTACCGGTAACAAGTCGAGCAGCACACCTCTCAACTAAATGGCTCTGAGCACTATGGGACTTAACTGCAGTGGTCATCAGTCCCCAAGAACTTAGAACTAATTAAACCTAACTAACCTAAGGATATCACACACAACCATGCCCGAGGCAGGATTCGAACCTGCGACCGTAGCGGTCGCGCGGTTCCAGACTGAAGCGCCTAGAACCGCTCGGTCACTCCGGCCGGCCACACCTCTGAACTGCTTCAATGTCCCCCTTTAATCCGGCTTGCTATCGGATCCTAAACACTCCAGCAGTACTCAAGGACGGATCGCACTAGTGTTCTACATGCGATCAAATTTACAGATACGCGGCACTATTCTAAAATTGCTCCAATAAACCGACGTCTACCATTCACCTTCCCCACTACCGAACTTACGTGTTCGTCCTATTTCACGTCGTTTTGCAGTGTTACGTCTAAATATTTAATCCTCGTGATTGTGTCGAGCAGCGTACCATCAATACCGTATTCGGATATTACGGAGTTGTTTTTCCTGCTCATCTGCATTAATGTACAGATTTTTGCTTATAGAGCTAGCTGCCATTCATCACACCAAATCGAAATTTTGTCTGAGTCATCTTGTATTCTCCTACAGTCACTAATCGACGACGCGATCCAGTACACCTCAGCATCATAAGCAAACATACGCAGACTCCTGCTCACCCCCCCCCCCCCCCCCCCCCAGATCATTTTTCTGTACAGAAAAATATAACGGTCCTATCACACTTCCCTGAGCCACCCTCATCTTCTCCCTGTCCGTAGTGAACACTCGCCGTCCTCGATAACGCACAAAGAGTATTAGCTGAGTTTCGCACAGACGATGATTTTTAAATCCGTTCTCATTTGTGGACAGAAACTTTTCTGTGTCAAGAAACTGAACTGCTCAAAAGCAAATTTTTCCGAGCATCGCGGAGCATTCCCTGCTTACAGCAGGCAGGGAAACGGATGTGTAAATAAACTTGAATTCTAAATGCAGTTGAGTAGAGCCAGCTGTGTCTGCAAACTTAAATACTGTGACGTTACGTGGCTTTATTTGGTGATAGTTGTTCACAGTATGAGCTGCTTTATTGCCGAACAGCCTGCCACATTGCATATCAACAAAGGCCCTGTTGCAAGTCACCTCGTATGTCGGGAATGTGATAAAAATAAGTTATATATTGAATAACAGGGTCGCCACAACGCTTTACAACCTGTAAAAGGAAGAAGTAAGTCCTGTTGCTCTTCATGTCTAAGTTATACCAGCGACTCACTTTTCTATCCATACATTATCATCTAGCAGAACTTACAGGTTGTGAGGACATTTTCATACCATGAGAAAGAGAAAAAAAGTGTTCGACATTTAATTAAAATAAATTTATTGTGATGTACTGACAAAAAAAATTAGAAATACCACAACACGTAACTGAATAGCTGTAAACTGTCTACATAGGTAATCCAAAAGCGCTACCGTATTTCCGTGGTACTCCTCCATCAGATCGCATCCAGTACTGAGGTCCTACCCCACAGCTTCAGCCACTTCACAATTTTAATTCAAGCCAAATGGCGTTTGTCAGATCCCCCACCAGAAGTCGGACTACCTCCACTTGTTGCAGTATACTGATGTACAGGGTGACAGCTATTGAACTATATGAAATAAAATCGCCATAACTTCTGAACTATCTGCGATAAAACGTTCAAACTGTAGAGTTGTCCGTGCGGCACGATGGGAATTAGTATGCGAATGCATGGTTTGGTTTAGCGACGAAGCCCACTTTCATTTGTATGGGTTGGTCAATACGCAAAAGTGCCGCATTTTGGGGACTGAGAACCCGCATTTCGCGATCGAGAAGTTTCTTCACCCTCAACGGGTGACTTGTGTGGTGTGCAACGTCCAGTCAAGGAATAATCGGTGCAATATTTCCTGATAGCACGGTGATTACCGAAAGGTACGTGAAGGTTTTGGAACTTGATTTCATCCCCATTATCCAAAGTGACCCTGATTTCGGCAAGATGTGGTTGATGCAAGACGGAGCTCGACCGCATCGAAGCAGGAGAGAGTTTGATGTCCTGGAGGAGTACTCTGGGGACCGCATTCTGGCTCTGGGGTACCCAGAGGCCATTGGATTGGGCCTCGATTGGCTGCCATATTCTCCGGATCTGAACACATGCTACTCCTTTTTGCGGATCTTTATTAAAGACAAGGTGTATATTAAAGATAAGATGTACAGTAATAACCCCAAAACCATGTCTAAGCCGAAAATAGCCATTCAGGAGGTCATCGACTGCATCAGTGTTCCGACACTTCACCGGGTCATGCACGATTTCGCTGCTCATCTGTGCCACCCACAACGCCGCCAATTATGGCAGGCGTATCAGACATGTCATAACCTAAATCCCAATATCTTTAGTGACGTTTATGTATTGAATAAAGGTTTTGAACACCGTAGTTTGTAACTATTTTACGTTTTTTTCATGTAGTTCAATAATTGTCACCCTGTGTTATGTAGTAATTGTAAAATATTCATCCCCCTTTGGTACCAGACTCTTTCATTTTTGAAACTTATTACTTCAGGTACGTCATTGCACGAATAATTCGTGGTTTATGATCTTTTATTTTACGCTTCAGCCGTTTCCACGATTTTTCCGTTCATTAAAGTATTCATCGTCTACAGGGTTGAGAAAAAAGTGAGGGGGCCGGAAACATCGACTCCCATCCTGCAAGAATATCTCCTCGTGTCTGGAATGTGATCGAACAGCTTTCTGGGGCCAGACAGATGCATCACTGCGGGCCACGCACCGCAGTCTGCTTTGTCTGCTAAGGAAAATAATTTCTTTCAAACTGCTGCCATCTCGTCATCTTAAGCAGAACAACACGACTTGCGAACGGTGTTCAGCCTATCAACAGGTTTCAAAGCATCATTTCAAAACTCGGACAATGTGTTCTTTGTTTCTTTAGGAAAATAAGTGTTGTCAGCTCAGGAAGTTGACAACTGCTGCGTACACCGCAGCGACATCATTCAAACATTCAGCCAGTCTCATGAGACACAGAATATTTATGATCTACCTCGTCATAATAACACAAGCAACTAAATATTATGGCTCGCTTTTTTTAACAGTTTTGTTGCTGTATCTCATACTTCCCTCTCAGTGGCACGAATCCACAGGTTATCATTTTTATTATTGTTAATAGCCTTTTCTCAACGTCTTCGTGCACGCATACGTTTTACACATGTTTGAACACACCTGCCACGCCTCTCTCTGCGTCCACCTCTTCCTCCCTCTGTCTACCCGTCCTCCCCGCTCCAACTGTCTCTTCATCTCCTCCTCCTCCTCCTCCTTCTCCTCTCGCTGCTCATTTCCTCCACTCCCTCTCTCTGACCATCTCCTCCTATCTCTTTCCAACTCCACCTCTCCCTCTTCCTTTCCCAGCTCCCCATCACCTTCTATAACTTCCATGTGCTTCATGCATCTCCCTCTCCTCCCTCTCTCACTCTATTTGCTCCTCCTCCTCACTCCGTCCATCTCCTGCTTTATCCATCTGAACCTGTCCCCAGCCATATTCAACAGCACGTGTAGCCCCTGCAATACGGTCCAATAAAATATGCTGATACTATTTCAGCATCACACCTTACATGAGGGGCAGGCTACACATCCAGGGTTTGAAAATAGTTTGTTTGCCCTTGAGATACTGGCCACCATGCAAAGCTAGTTGATAAAGCAAGTCAATATTACTCCAGCACAACACATCTGTCATACAGGGCAGCCTACATCTCAGCGTCTGGAAAACTGATCTTTGCCCCTGACATGTAGGCTGACCTGGAAAGCAGGTTCATTTGGAATAGCGATATTGTTCCCAGCCTATACGCCAGTGACAGGAAAAAACACCTTTTTTGTCCATATACATCTGCTCCTACTGGAACTAGGAGGCTATAAATTTCACAGTGCGGATACTAACGAGCCCTGCTGCTCCTGTGCCAAATTTTATTGAAATCTAGGGGTTCAGAGGAAATCACAGAAAGAGACACATCATACACTCTTCTTGAATACACTGATAAAAACAAAATCACAACACCAAGAAGGAGTTTTGCAACAAAAGAGAAAGGTGGTATATGTGTTTCTCCATCAGAAAGATAATGTCTGTTCAAATTTTTCGCCAGTTGCACATGAGTGGTGCTAAGATTTGCTTTACGTACACACTTTAATGGTCGTGAGCACTGGTTACCTGTGAGATCAGATACTCTGCAAGTCACATTTAAGGGCCTGGCAGAGGGTCATCGAACCACCTTCACAATTCTCTATTATTCCAATCTCATATAGCATGCGGAAAGAACGAACACTGATATCTTTCCGTACGAGCTCTAATTTCCCTTATTTTATCGTGGTGATCGTTTCTCCCTATGTAGGTCGGTGCTAACAAAATATTTTCGCATTCAGACGAGAAATTTGGTGATTGGAGTTTTGTGAGAAGATTCCGCCGACAAACGCCTTTCTTTTAATGATGTCCACCCCAAATCCTGTAACATTTTCCTGACACTCTCTCCCCTATTTCGCGATAGTACAAAACGTGCTGTCCTTCTTTGAACTTTTTCGATGTACTCCGTCAGTCCTATCTGGTAAGGATCCCACACCACACAGCATGGACTGTGCGGCTGGTCCCGGCGGAGGATCGAGTCCTCCCTCGTGCATGGGTATGTGTGTTTGACCTTAGGATAATTTAGATTAAGTAGTGTGTAAGCTTATGGACTGATGACCTTAACAGTTAAGTCCCATAAGATTTCACACACATTTGAACATATTTTGAACACCACGCAGCAGTATTCTAAAAGAGAATGGAGAAGCGTAGTGTGGGCAGTCTCCTTAGTAAATCTGTTACATTTTCTAAGTGTCATGCCAATAAAACGCAGTCTTTGGTTAGCCGTCTCCACAACATTTTCTGTCTGTTCCTTCCGTTTGTAGTTGTAATACCTAGGTATTTAGCTGAATTTATGGCTTTTATATTAGACTGATTTATCATGTAACCGAAGTTTAACGAATTCCTTTTAGTGCCCATGTGGATGACCCAACACTTTTCGTTATTTAGGGTCAACTGCCAATTTTTACACCATTCAGATATCTTTTCTAAATCGTTTTGCAATTTGCTTTGAACTTCTGATGACTTTATTAGTCTATAAACGTCAGCGTCATCTGCAAAGAACCTAAATGGCTACTCGGATTGTCTCCCAAATCGTTTATATAGATATGGAACAGCAAAGGGCCTTGAACACTACGTAGAGGAACGCCAGAAATCACTTCTGCTTTACTCGATGACTTTCCGCCAATTACTACGAACTGTGACTTATCTGACAGGAAATCACAAATCCAGTCACATAACTGAGACGTTGCTCTATGCCGGCCGTTGTGGCCGAGCGGTTCTATGCACTTCAGTCTGGAACCGCGCGACCGCTACGGTCGCAGGTTCGAATCCTGCCTTGGGCATGGATGTGTGTGATGTCCTTAGGTTAGTTAGATTTAAGTAATTCTAAGTTCTAGGGGTCTGATGAACTCAGATGTTAAGTCCCATAGTGGTCAGAGCCATTTGAACTATCTCGTTATTCCATAAGCACGCAATTTCACTACGAGCCGCTTGTGTGGTACAGTGTCAAAAGCCTTCCGGAAATCCACAAATACGGAATCGATCTGAAATCGCTTGTTAGTAGCACTCAACACTTCATGTGAGTAAAGAGCTAGTTGTGTTTCACAGGAACGATGTTTTCTAAACCCATGTTGCCTGTGTGTCAATAGACAGGTAATTCATAACGTTTGAACACAATATATCTTCCAAAATCCTGCTGCATATCGACGTTAACGATATGGGTCTGTTATTTAGTGGATTACTCCTACTACCTTTCTTGAATATTGATAAGACCTTTCCAGTCTTTCGGTACGGATCTTTCGTCGAGCGAACAGTTCTATATGTTTGTTGAGTATGGAGCTAATGCATCTGCATACTCCGAAAGGAACCTAATTGGTATACAGTCTGGACCAGAAGACTTGCTTTTATTAAGTGATTTAAGTTGCTTCACTGCCCTGAGGATATTTACTTCTACGTTAGTCATGTTGGCAGCTGTTCTCGATTCGAATTCTGGAATATTTACTTCCTCTTCTTTTGTGAAGTCATTTCGGAAGGCTGTGTTTAGTAACTCTACTTTGGCACCACTATCTTCGACATCTCTGCTATCGTGCAGAGAAGGCTTTCATTGTTTCTTGCCGCTAACATACTTCACATACGACCAGAATCGCTTTGGATTTTCTGCCAGATTTCGAGACATAGTTTCGTTGTGGAAACTGTCATAATCGCAAAAATTTCGAGCTTCGGAAAAAGATCTCCAAGCTTGGGGATTTTGCGTCTGTTTGAATTTGTCATCTTTGTTTCGTTGTTTCTGCAACAATGTTCAAACCTGTTATGTGTACCAAGGGGGATCAGCTCCATCGTTTGTTAATTTATTTGGTATAAATGTCTCAATTGCTGCCTATAATATTTCTTTGAATCCAAGCCACATCTCCTCTACACTTCTATTACACTGCTGGCCACCGTAAATGCAACACCCTGAAGGAAGCATCCGAATCGAGTGAAATTTACACCATGAGTTTGCAGCGATGAGATATGCAACTGATTAGAATTTCAGCGCAGACGCACATCACGCGCGCCTGTGGCGCCACCTCATAGCGCCATTTAAGGCTTGGCGATTTCGACGAGTGTACGTTCGGCACGTGTGTTTACCTTGTGGTTGTTTCACAAGACGATCAGTTATGCCTCGTAGACAACAGCGAACATATTTTGATCAAGTATCCGAGTTCGACAGAGGAAGGATAGTGGCTTACCGAGATTGTGGATTATCATACAGAGAAATCGCTAGTCGTGTTGGACGAAACCAAACAACTGTAATGCGGATATGTGACCGTTGGATGCAGGAGGGTACGACGGACCGACGTGGTCGATCGCATTCACCTCGGTGCACCACTGCACGTGCTGATAGGCAAATTGTGCGCATGGCAGTGACGGATCGCTCAGTGACATCCCGAACCATAGCACAGCACATTGCGTCTGTAACGCATCATCCAGTGTCTGCGCGTACCATTCGACGCCGTTTACAGCTGAGTGGTCTGTCTGCAAGACGTCCATTGCTTCGTCTACCATTGACGCAGAACCACAGACGTCTTCGTCGCCAATGGTATGATGACAGACGGATGTGGACGGCAGAATGGAATGACGTTGTCTTTACTGACGAGGCACGCTTCTGTCTGCAGCACCACGATGGTCGGATTCGAGTGTGGAGACACCGTGGAGAGAGGATGCTGGACAGCTGCATTATGCACCGCCACACTGGTCTTGCACTGGGTATTATGGTATGGGGCGGTATTGCATATTACTCTCGCACGCCTCTAGTGCGCATTGCCGGTACTTTAAATAGCCGGCGCTACATATCCGAGGTGCTGGAGCCAGTTGTCCTTCCTTACCTTCAGGGCTCGGCCACAGCCATATTTCAACAGGATAATGCGCGACCACACGTGGCACGCATTGTCCAAAGGTTCTTCGTCAATAACCAGATTGAATTGCTTCCCTGGCCGGCTCGCTCTCCGGATCTTTCGCCGATAGAAAACATGTGGTCCATGGTTGCTCAACGAGTGACCCAGATTACATCCCCAGCTGCCCCACCAGATGATCTTTGGCAACGTGTGGAAGCTGCTTGAGCTGCTGTACCCCAGGAACACATCCAACGTCTCTTTGACTCAATGCCGAGACGTGTGGCAGCGGTGAACTCCAACAATGGCGGCTACTCTGGCTACTGATTCTGGCAGGAACCACATGACACAGACGTCTGTAAACGTAATCATTTGATACTTGGTCAACATGTTATCTACAAAATAAATTTTGTTGTGCTACCTCTTGTCTTTCTTGGTGTTGCATTTACGGTGGCCAGCAGTGTATTTATTTGGAATGGGTCAAATGGTTCAAATGGCTCTGAGCACTATGGGACTGAACTGCTGAGGTCATTAGTCCCCTAGAACTTAGAACTAGTTAAACCTAACTAACCTAAGGATATCACACACATCCATGCCCGAGGCAGGATTCGAACCTGCGACCGTAGCGGTCTCGCGGTTCCAGACTGCAGCGCCAGAACCGCGCGGCCACTTCGGCCGGCTATTTGGAATGAGTGGAGACTGTCTTTCAGGAAGGTGTCAAGTGAATTTTTATCTTTTTTTTTTAATAGGTATATTTTTCGTTGTGTTCACTAATCCCTGTATTGGTTTTGATGCTCGTTATTAACTCAGGATTATTTGAGGTCTGGTGTGTGTTTAAACTGTTTACTATTCGCGTGGGCTCATGAACTAACTGCTGGAAATAATTTTCAGACAATCCGTTTAGCACAATTTCGGATGACATTTTATGCTTACCTCCAGATCTAAACATTTATTTTCTCCAACATATCGAGGATAAATTAAAGTCACCACCAACGCGTACGTGTTTGAAATCAAACTAAAGTTTTCTTTGAGCCTTTCAGTAACTGTATCATCTGAATAGGGAGGTCGGTAAAAGGATACAATTATTATTTTATTCCAGTTGCCAACAATGACCTCAGCCTATACTAACTCACGTGAAGTATCTACTTCAATTTCGCGACAAGTTAAAACAGCAACAAACACGCCATCGCCAACCGTGTTTAGCCTATCCTTTCGGGACACTGTTAGGTTCTCCGTAAAAATTTCGGCTGAGCTTATATCCGGCTTTAGTCACCTTTTAGTGCCTATAACGATTTGACCATCAGTGCTTTCTATCAGCGCTTGGAGTTCTGGTACTTTTCCAACACAGCTGTGACAATTTACGACTGTTATACCAGTGGTTCCTGTATCTACGTTCTTCCTGTGTTCAGCCTTTACCCTTTGTGACTGAAGCCCTTCTTGTGTTTTCCCGAGACCCTCTAACATAAAAACAGCCCAGTCCACGCCACACAGCCCATGCTACCTGTGTAGACGCCTCCTGCGTATAGTGGACACCTGACCTACTCAGCAGAACCTGAAACCCAACCACCATTTGGCGCAAGTCAAGGAATCTCCAGCCTACAAGGTCACAGAACCGTCTGAGCCTCTGATTCAGACCCTCCACTCAGCTTTGTACCAGAGGTCCGCAATCGGTCCTGTCGACTATGCTGCAAACGGGCAGCTCTGCTTTCATCTTGCAAGCAAGACTGGCAGCCTTTACCACTTCTGTTAGCCGCTCGAAACCAGAGGGAACCTCATCTGATCCAAAGTAACACGCATCATTGGTACTGACGTGAGCCACCACCTGCAGTTGGCTGCATCCTGGGCTCTTCAAGGTATCTGGGAAGGCCCATTCCACGTCTGGATCCCACCCTCTGTGATTGCCCAAATCTTGCAGGCTGAGTGGTTTTCTCTGAAACAGGACAGGAGACAGCATCTGGCTCAGCAACAGCGACAGCCACAGACAACACATGGAACCTATTTGTCAGACAAACTAGGGAGGCTTTACGTGCGGCTGCCTGGGGAGTCTTTCGCCGCCTGCTACACCCCCAGGCGACCTCCCAGTTGACATCAGGTGAGGGGTCAACATCAGTGTGAGCAGTAAATGGGTTGGCCACCAGTGAGGACCGACTGGACGACTTGGACATGCTGACTTCTGTTGGATCCCCACAGACAACCCACAACAGTGGTGTCCATCCACTGCAGCCTCAAGCTGTGAAACCGAAGCCATTACAGCCTGAAGCTGAGAGTGAAGTGTCACAAACATGGCTCGCATCAGCATACAACAATTGCAGTCCCTGTCCATACTAAAGACAGAGGAAAACTAAAATATGCGGATAAACAGACTATCGGCACATGCTGTACTACTCTAATGTAGACCCTGTCGAAAACGCAGATATTAAAAAACCTAACTGCCGAAGCACTCAGTTGAAATTAAATTATTCGCCCCTGATTAGGAACTTGTAATGTGTCACAAAATCAGTTTACATTCCGACACAAACAAAAAAAAAATTAAGTTTAAACAGAAAGCATTTATTAGATAGAGTAATAATCGATCATGCTGATAATAAGGTATGGAATTTTTTAAAGGACAGAAACAATGGAAAAATGTTAAAGAACCAATAACACTTTATGAAATTGGAATTATATATTAATTATTCCTCAATAAAAGTAAAACTGCAATTCCATTTCATAACCAAAAATAAAAAATAACATTTATAAGAATTTTTATACTCATCTAATAAGCAAAATTCACTAAATTTATCATTAATTTCCATCAACTCAAATTTCAAATCCTCATATAATTTTGACATTAAACTGTTATTGTTAACCTTTAATTGAATGTTGAAGTATAATACATATTCTTTAATACAACAGTTAGCAGACTGAATAATATAATTAATATCAAATGTATTTAAATTTTGAATAACAGACTCCATTCATATACAAAATTTTTATTAATATTAAAAAAAATTACTTAAGTTTTATTTCCCCAACTATTATGTGAATTATAGAAACCTAAGCATTTAACATAAACTTATCTCCTTCCTTTCTCAAAATTTTTTTAATGAGGTAAATATCAGGATATTTTGTTTTTTGTAATTCATACTCATAAAAATTACCAATTACTTCTTCACCATTTAAATCTTATAATTTATATGTGATTGGATTCAAATGAGTTACATCTTCAATTTCAAAAATTTCTGTTGACTAATTTGCAGTACATCCTTTTCCAAGAAGTCCTTTAGATTTACTGGTTCTAACTTTATTTCCTTTTTTAAATTTCACTTTTCCATTAGATGGTGCAGAAGTTCTATTGCATTTCTTTTCATTAACTTCTATTGGCCTCATTTTTACAGTTTAATGATTTTTTATTATAAACACCAACTAATTTCAAAACTAGTACAACCCATTTATAGTTTCCTCAAAGAGAAATTTTTTTCCACATCTTTTCTTTTAGTTTTGCATTAAATCTTTCAACAATAGATGATTTTAATTCTGTAAATGGTTAATGTAGTATTTTTCATTAATTCTTGAAATTCTTTGTTACAAATTTTTTGCCGCTGTCTGCAAATTTCTTGGTTTTCTACCTATACTTTTTAGAAAGAATACCTTTAATTGAAATAGCCTACGCAAATTTTTTAAAAACATCTATAACAGTTAATAAATATTTATATCCTTTATTTATTTTTGAAATTCCTTTTAATTTTCCAGAGTCCATTTCAACTAAATCTGCTTATCATCAATCATAAGTTGAAAAAGAAATTAGATTCCTTCTTTTAAGATTTTTTCTCATTGGCTTACATAATTCATTAATAATAAGTTCATAAATATTTGAAGGGGTGGGCAAATCACTCACTCCTTCAGATAAAATTTTCTTTAACAAATTTACACTTTTTGCTTTTCAAATTGAACAAAAACCTTCAATTCTTTGTCTTCCATTTTTAGTTGTTAATCTGTCACGATTATGTGTTTCAGTAATTATTTTTCGCTTCAAACAGTAGATATGATTTTCCATTTATGTAGAGTAAAAATTTTGTAAGATTTAAATTAGTTCACCAAATACAACTACCTTTAATAAACTTCAACAGTTTTAACAATGTCTTTTAAATTTGTAGCTAGAAAACTTGATTAACTTACTATTAATGACTCATTAGTTGGAGGTATTTCCTAAAGATTATCATAAACACTTGCTGTAATATCAAAATCATTAAAATATAAATCTTTATTTATATTTCGATCAATAACAATTTTTTGTTTGCCTCCAGTTATAAAAGTAAATTGAATAATTTGTTCATCATATATTTTATGTTTTAGATTGCTTAAATCATTTAAGTATGGTGTTAAATCTGTTTTTGAGAAATAATCTGCAAAAGCTTTTCCTATTTCCCTTTATAAAGTAATTAGTTAGATTATTTTTACTAAGTTGGTTACATTTTGCAGTAGGTTGCTCAGTAGTGATATTACTATTGAGTTGTGTTAGAATACTTGTGTATTCAGCTTTTGTTACTTATTCTATTTCTAAATATTGTTTAGTAACAGAATCATAACCATTTACAGGATCATTTATGTAAGAATTCTTTTATATTTAAAATCAATGTAACCTTTAGCCACTTTAGAAGTAACACGTAATTTTTGTGGACTTGTTTAAATAGACATTTTTATTTTTGCTTCTGATTCATCTTTCATCACTTATTCATTAATTGCTTGATCTTTAGACTACACCATATTTCCAAAAATGTACATTTATTTAAGTGAAAATATCATTAAATTTATAATTCATTCACATTAATTTTAAAACAGATAGACACAAATGGGCATATATTGCTTCATCAAAATTCTGAAGTCAGTGTCCATTATAGATTGAACAAAGATATTTAACCAGGTCATTCAGAATATTTCTACCAAACGAATCAAATATAATTTTTTTAATTATAACCACAAATCACATTATGTAAAATAACTATTCCTTGTTCAAAATGCTTGGTTCATTAGGTAATTCATGAGTTATAAAAACACCATGAAAATATTAAATTTTTATTTGTTTAATTGATTCTTCAAAGTCAAAATTAGATAAAGGATGATTATCCATCTGCATGAACAAACTACAGCCTGCAGGAAATTTATTAACTAGTTTTTTAATTTTTGTTTTGTTTTTAGAGCCCAAACCTACTTTCTGTTCCATAGCTTCATTATTACCTTTCTGTTGTTAAATTCTGCATCAGCTTTTTTCTTGTTTATTACTGCATTTGCGAAAGCTGCAGAACCACCAGCAGGTGAACCAATTGTTGCTAAATAAGGTACTACAGCTAATACTAATGGTAGAAATCCATCTTCATGTTGTGTTAGCCCATTTCGTTCTTTGGTTTTTTGTTGTATGATATTCAATAATCTTTTTCACAACAGTAAAACCTAATGTAATAGGTAAATTTCCAACAGTTTTTTGTTTTTCTTTCTTTATTGAAAATCAGTTACAAATGGTTCAATACTATGTAATTGTTCATTGTTTAACTTAATTGTGATTGATTTTGGTTTAGTCATGTCAATTGGTGGCAATGTATAATCAACTGAAAAATTATTCATTTATATAGATGAAAAATTTAGAAGGTTTGATAATTTTATAATTCTAGTCTCTATAATTCCAGAAAGCTTTCTTTAAATAGATTTTTCTTACTGCATTTCATTTGCACTCAGTCTGTGAACCAATTGTTGCTAAATAAGGTACTACAGCTAATACTAATGGTAGAAATCCATCTTCATGTTGTGTTAGCCCTTCTCCTTCTTTGTGTTTTGTTGTATGATATTCTAGATTTTGGATATGTCTGTGATAATAATATTTTCTACATTTGCATCTTTTCTCTTTGTCTCTGATTGTTTCACAATTGTAAGAATATGCTAAACACACATTCAATAAAATTTTCTCATGTTTTTCTTTTTGATTCTGCTCTTCAGTTCTAAGTCATTTTCTTGATGAAACGACAACAGATCTTGTAGCTGCTATTTTAAAATTCTCAGTTCCTAAATTTCTCATATGAGCTACAGTTATTTTTTGATTTCCTTGTCTGACATCTTCTCAATTGTGGCGTGCATACCGTAAGACCCTTGGTACACACACCATCAGATTATTTGACTTGTCGCTCTAACAAAGTAGGCGAGTGTGAGCAATATGTCTTGTGGTCTTATTGTGGCGTGTTTATCTTCTGCGTGTTTATCAGATGATAGAAACGCCACTTCCACACTTACAGTAGCAGATTGATGGTGACCAACTTTAAACAGAACTTGATTAATTTTCACACACATTTATTAAAATAATAAAAATCATAAACCTTACTTAACTTGATTCTGGATGCTATTTACAGTTGACAATCTGAAGTTCCTTTGGTCTTGGTATGTTAATCTTATTCTGACATATCTCTGATACTTGACAAAGTGTCTATACATTTCTCTTCAGGGCTATGTACAGGAATACGATAATCTTATTAGGCACAGACTGAAACTTGACTATAGAATCATGCAGACTAACTAATCGGACGTCTGTACACTCATCATAATACCTCGCGCATGCAGGTTTCACTGCACGAGTGTGATCCATGAGGAGAAAAGGTTCTACGTTAGCAGCAATCTCATTGGCTGCGTTACATATTAATATGTGGATTGGCGGAAGCAGAATTTGGTCCTTCTCTAACGCAGCGCCATCTCGTAGTGTGGAGAGGGATGAGTGCTGCGCCTGTGCTATTGTGCTTAGAGGGGTGCGCTCTTGTGGGAAAGTTGTGTACGCGCTGACTATGAGGAACTATGTACACAACATCAATGCTAGCCATTGTTACACATAACACTTTAGTTGTACTTCCAAGATATATTTTATTATCAGTGTTGTTTTTAATCTTGTATATTGTGCCACTCATTTCATTCATTTAAATACAATAAATCTTATTAGAAGAAAAAAATTAATTATATAATCCCCAACAATTTTCATCAACATCAACATCTAAACCCATTCCTAATTTTCATTCTCCCTACATTATTCATCTAAATGCAACTGCAGCTATTTTTCCCCTAATCAATCATCACTTGCATCCATTCTTTCTTTCGCAGCTACTTGAAGTTCTTTATCAGCTTCATGTCTAGAGTCTAAATCTTTATGATTACAATAAGCAATATCATAAACTTCATCTAATTTATTTTTTCCTAGATCACCATGTGCTAATCTTTCCTCTAGTACACAATATGAATATCCTGGTAGATGCATCACTACCTTTGGTTATATGTTTAAAGTCCAATTTACTAATCCATTACCATGTTTTTCACTTTTTCAAAATGTTTGTGGTAAGTTATTCAACAATCTAATCAAATCTGGAACTCCCTTGGGATTATTAATAATAAAATCACTAAATTTGTTTGTTAACATTTGCATTATTCCATTTTTTTCATTATGATAATTTTTATTTCCAGCCAATTCTTCACCATGAATTACTGTTGGCCTATCAATAACATCTCTAACATCATTCATGCAGCATATTGGATTGCTTTTTCTTAATATTTTTTATTAAACCTTCACCTGTTTTGGCATCTGAATAATCTGAAGAATCTGATGATACTTTAATACTTTTGGAAAACAGATATTAACAATTTCTTTCATCAATTTATTGTATTTTTTACCTCTATATGATTTGTTTTTATTTGGGTTACTCTCAGAATATAATCTCCCTGAACGATAGAATTTACCTTCATAATTTTTTTAAATCAGCAGAATCAAATTTTTCACACATATCATCCACAGTAATTTGTTTTTTAGTTAAAACATTCATTAAACTATCTTTGCCTTCATATTCTTTTCCAACAATCTTTAATTAACGTCATTGAAATCAATTGGAAAATGACTAATCAATTTAAATCCAAAATTTTAACCTTCACTGTGATTAACATACTTTAACATTCTTTCAATAACATTTATTTTTTAACATCATCTGTGCCTCATTTATTTTTTAACAGCACCTTTCTTCATCTTCATATATTCTCAATTCAGCATGAATGTCTGATTCAATTAATATATAGTCATACTTTCAAGGAATATCATGAGACCAATCTTGTAGTTTTCTAATTTGTGATAACTCTTCAAACTCGAAATGAGGATGTTGATGATAAGGACTCATTTGGTTTTCAACTTCTCTATATTCTTTGATTGCTTTCAGAGCATTGTCACCTAATCCTGTGATTCCTTGCATAACTTGTTCAGTTGCATCTATAACTGGTTGATCTTTTTTATATTTGTCATATTAAGTTTGTGAACGTTTTTTCCTATTGTTCTTTCAATTCATCAGCTTTCTTTCTATTTTGTTTAGCTTTTTTGAACAACTTCAATGTTGTATTTTGCAAACATTTATTAGAGATGAAAAAATTAGCTCAACATTTTTAATGTCAAATGTTTATATTTAATGATTTTCTTTAATGTTTATGTTTTTATGAAAGTCTGTATTTTATTTCAGAACTTACTTTCATTCAGTTTTCCAGTCATATCTCTCATTAAAAATCCAAATTGATCATTTCAATATTTACTACATATTTCTTTAAAACATCAAACTTTAAATCACCACCAATGAACTCATGATAAATATGATTTAAATTTGTGTCATCTTGTCTGAAAATATTTAAAAAATTAAGATTATCTCTAACTTATTGTTATGGAATTTTTGAATGAGTTTGCGCCAAACAAAAACAGTCTATTCCTTTATGTCTTCCTCTACTAAAATATTCTCAAACTATAGCTTCATTTTCAAGAATAAAGTCAACAAGGTACTAGATAATTTCAGTTAAGTTATAAGTCATCTATTCTTAAAAAAGGATTAACCATTCTAAGAGAAACTTTATTTGTTGGTTTTTATTCAACTATTTTATTTCCAAATATTATATCGAAAAATAAAAATAAAAAATGTCAATTGAGAAACAGGTGAAATTCATGTTGTGAATATAGTTTTAAAAATTTTGAAAAATCTATTTATTCAAAAAAATCCAAATATTCACATTAAAGTAGATGAAATGTTAAATAGAATTTTTATTGAAAGTGATGTAAAGTTATACATAGATACAAAAGACAGTATTGGTAGTATATGAGAATATAATAATCAAATTATTGAAACTAATATAAAGACTATTGCTAAAGCTGCTCCTAAAATTAATCCATTCGAATTAATTATTACAAATTTTAACTTGGCTGATGAAATGTTTGTTAAACATAATGATCGTTTTCATAGATAAACTAATACTATTGCTTCATTTAAACCAAATGCAGAATCTGGAATACCAATAATTTATGAACCACAATATCTACTAGATATTCCTATTTTTTATCCTACTCTCGATTAAGAAATTACTATAACTTATGAAAATGATAATCTGATTCATTTTAATGGTGCTTATGTTACAGTTGTTTTAAAAATGTCATTGTAAATTTTAGTTTTAGTATCAAGAACAAAACTGAGAGTTATGAATTTTATTATTCCCTGTGAATAAGGCCCGCTTCTCGTGGTCATGCAGTAGCGTTCTCGCTTCCCATGCCCGGGTTCCCGGGTTCGATTCCCGGCGTGGTCAGGGATTTTCTCTGCCTCGTGATGGCTGGGTGTTGCGTGCTGTCCTTAGGTTAGTTAGCTTTAAGTAGTTCTAAGTTCTAGGGGACTTATGACCACAGCAGTTGAGTCCCATAGTGCTCAGAGCCATTTTTGTGAATAAGGAAACGAAAGACAATTTAAATGCACCCAACAAGGATACAGAGACTGAAAGAAATATTGATGATAGATGGTTTCATCCAAATCATATGCAATTATACACAAACTTTAGAATTATTGTAGCTAAGATAGACAGATGAGAATCAGATTATCTGACATATGATGGAAAATCCAACAAATAATTAATTGGTAATTATTGCAAAACTGTTTGATTTTGTGACCATAAAGAAAGGAAATAATATTTTATCTACAATTGAACATCATTTTATTCCATTAACAGCTATTTTACACTTGACTTCATCTCTTTCCGATAACTTAAGCTTGGAAGTACATATTGTAAGTAATGGAAAAGTAAATAGTAAGAAAACTGAAGTACTTTATCCATTATTAATGCTTGGAATTATGTGGGAAGGAGATTTAACAGTAATTTTTACTAGATCTTCTAGTTTGGAGATGCAATTATTAGATGGCCTGATTATAATGATGTTTGAGTTGAAATTAAAGATACACTTGCTAGGGAATGAAAAATTGTAATAGAATCGACATAAATTCGTGAACTACTTGTTCAATATGAACCAAATTATGAGTTAGAACAACATGAAAGTATTCTGAACAATCCAAAAATATCAACATCTTTTTATGAACTACAAACTGTTGAAGTTGCAGGATTGAGTGGCAAGAAAAATTTCGAACAAGATTTCACAAGTTGCTATAACTCAGTTAAACTTGGTATGCCATAATTCGTATTTTTTACATTTCAGACAAATCGTAAAAATAATCCGTTGCTTGACTCTTCATTATTCGACCATATTAATCTACAGAATTTAACTTGAAAAATGGAAGAAACTAAATTTTCCAACAGAAAAAGTGAAATATTAATCCTCCAATTAATTTTCTCAAACTCAACAACACAGCTCGATTTCAAACGAGTTGTTGTTCTTGTTGTTGTTGTTGTTGTGATCTTCAGTCCAGAGACTAGTTTCATATAGCTCTCCATGCTACTCTATCCTGTGCAAGCTTCTTCATCTCCCAGTACCTACTGCAGCCTACATCCTTCTGAATCTGCTTATTCATCGCTTGATCTCCCTCTACGATTTTTACGCCCCACGCTGCCCTCCAGTACTAAATTGGTGATCCGTTGATGCCTCAGAATATGTCCTACCAAGCGATCCCTGCTTATAGTCAAATTGTGCCACAAATTTCTCTTCTCCCCAATTGTATTCAATACCTCCTCTTTAGTTATGTGATCTATCCATCTAATCTTCAGCGTTCTTCTGTAGCACCACACCTCAAAAGCTTCTATTCTCTACTTGTCCAAACTCTTATCGTCCATCTTTCACTTTCATACATGGCTACACTCCATACAAATAATTTCAGAAGCGACTTCCTGACACTTAAATCTATACTCAATGTTGACAAATTTCTCTTCTTCAGAAACACTACCCTTGACATTGTCAGTCTACATTTTATATCCTCTCTACTTCGACCATCATCAGTTATTTTGCTCCTCAAATAGCAAAACTCTTTTACTACTTTAAGTGTCTCTTTTCCTAAACTAATTCCCTCAGCATCACCCAATTTAATTCGATTACATTCCATTACCCTCGTTTTGCTTTCGTTGGTGTTCATCTTATATCCTCCATTCAACACACTGTCCATTTTGTTCAGCTGTTCTTCCAGGTCCTTTGCTATC